>NC_081568.1:143344329-143509937 GCF_022355385.1 Mustela nigripes
TGTTTGCCGTTGGCTCACAGGAGGAGAGAATGGGTATTAGAAGCTCTTGAGACAATGATTTCCCTTGACTGTTATTACTCTAAGAAGCGGTAAGCCCTGTTGTTTACAAGAGGAAAGCTACCGAATTCTTCAGAAAACAGAACCTGGCAGCCCATCTTCGGGGCAGAATGATGAGGTGCAGGAGTGTGATGGAGAAGCCAGTCTTCGGGAACAATCACGTGAGGGAATCCAGCTGCGCTTGTATGGTCTCCAGCTATTTAGACAGAGGAAACGAGAGAAAAGTTGCTGAAAGGCGAGAAATGCCTATGTGTTTGCCGTTGGCTCACAGGAGGAGAGAATGGGTATTAGAAGCTCTTGAGACAATGATTTCCCTTGACTGTTATTACTCTAAGAAGCGGTAAGCCCTGTTGTTTACAAGAGGAAAGCTACCGAATTCTTCAGAAAACAGAACCTGGCAGCCCATCTTCGGGGCAGAATGATGAGGTGCAGGAGTGTGATGGAGAAGCCAGTCTTCGGGAACAATCACGTGAGGGAATCCAGCTGCGCTTGTATGGTCTCCAGCTATTTAGACAGAGGAAACGAGAGAAAAGTTGCTGAAAGGCGAGAAATGCCTATGAAGGGCTGCTCAGAAACTTGCCGAGGGGAGGGACAGATCGGCAGCAGCAACCACGCATGTTACATCCATTCGCACAGCAACAGATTCACCATGTAGGAAAGTTTTCTTTTCATAAGAAGATATTAGAATTCATGGCTGTGGTCTACGTTTTCCAATGAGTCAAGGAAGATTTCTAAATTTGACTCTTTGAAATACCCCCGGCTGCTTTAATATAAATGTTCACTACAGGGAGCGCCTGGGTGGCTCAGTGGGTTGGGCCGCTGCCTTCAGCTTAGGTCAGGGATCGAGTCTCGCATCGGGCTCTCTGCTCGGCAGGGAGCCTGCTTCTCTCTCTCTCTCTCTCTCTCTCTGTCTGTCTGCCTCTCTCTCTCTGCCTGCCTCTCTGCCTACTCGTGATCTCTCTCTGTCAAATAAATAAATAAAATCTTTAAAAATAAAAAAAAAATAAATGTTCACTACATAAGACTTTTGAAGGGGGAGTTGAGGGGGGAGTGCATCTTCCTGGCTCACAAAGTCAGGATTTGGAAAGAAACAAGGACATTCACTCAAAGATAAAACTTCACAGGCCTGGCACCTCCCTTTCCTTTTGGGCCCGGAAATTAAAATATTTAATGTTAAATATACCTAAAGTGCCAGTGTGGCTAGGTATCACATAGTTCATTACTGAATGCTTTGCTTTAAAGTAACAATCCTATTGCTTTAATTAAAACCATTTCCACTTTCTTCCTGATTTAGTATGTCAGATTCTCTTCGTCTCGGCAATGCTTCCTGCCGTGAAACATACGGTGTTTACAAGGGATGTTTAAAGAACTTCGCTCCGTAATAGGTCATTTAAAAATAAGAATTCATAAAAAGAAGGCAACATTATGTAAAACCCCACATAGCAGAAATTATTTTAAAAATACAGACCTTGTTATAGAAATCAAACAACTCCTTGTGACTGAATTCCACAAGAACTTTCTCCATGCTCTGTATGGAAGAAGAAGAAAGAAGAATGAATTTAGTTGTATCCAATGTTCACTCCAGTTTTTTCTTTCTGGATAGCCCCAGAATATGCCCTATTATTTTGTGAGTAGTTTAAAAAAAAATACTTGCCTGCTTCACTCAACCCCACTGTTCTAGAACTCACAGACGCGCTTAATGACACTCCACTTTAGCAAAAGGTTTCAACTCTACAGGAACATCTGTTCTTTAAGTTGCCTCCACAAAGGTTAATAAAATAGAAGCCAGTAAGAGAACAATTTCATTCTCTATTTTTTTTCAAGATAGAGATAATATACGAGATTGTATTTCATCTTTCTCAGCAGTCCATTTGGAATCTAGCAAATATCATTACGCAAAGACACTGGAGGCGGCCTATCTGATTGAACTCATCCAGCCATTAATGCCTCCCGTCAGCACAGCTGCTGCCTCCAAGCATTAATCTAGCAGTTATGATCTTAACATGCTGAGATGGTTACCTTTTTTAAGGTACAGACTCAGCAAAAGTTCACAATTAACATGACAGCTTCAAAGCGAAGACTTAACCAAGCTCCTTCTTTCCCTCAGATGTGACAGGGGAACCTTCGTGGGAGCTGTGGGTGCTGAGGGACACTGGGCACGTCTGCATGATGGCGCAGCAGCGTGCAATGAAGGTCTAGCCCCTTGCAACCTGCTTTGGAATGACCTTGTAAACTAAGGGAACACTCGAAGTAGCTCCTGAAGATTGGTCAAATGTGTTTGTTTTATTCAAGGTACTTCTGGCAAGTGCAAGTTAATGAGGAGAGAGAATGCCAAGAATGGGCAACACTGTTGTGCTCACAGGACATCAAACGGGCACCATGAACTGAAGAGTGGACAAAGGTTGAAAACAGACATGAATTCATGTACTTCATTGCTTGTGGTCATTTCCAACATTCTCTTAATTCTACTTCTGTTTCTATGGCTACTTTTTTCTTTGTTTTATCTGTTTTAATGGTTTCCATTTCTACTTACAAAGCCAACATTTCCAAAACAAAGTATCTCCAGCTAACTGAGGAGAGTCAGTGGGGCTGTGTTTAGATGTGGCACCTCCCTTCTCAAGAAGCCAAGGCATAGAGGATTAAATTCACACTTTTTCTTTGCTCTTGTAACACCTACCTAAGTAGTTAAGCTTTAAAATGAATCAAGAAGCAGATCTGCCTTAAAGCCTGTTCCTTTAGGAAGGAGAAAAAAGTAGCAGGCTAACTGACACACATCATTGAACCTTCAAAGGTTGAAATCAGCATTATCTAGCAGTGCTATATTTCCTCCCAGCAGTTAAAGGGAAAAGACAGGCCTCAGTTTACCCTGTGGAAAAGCAAGGCAAGTTCATTACTCTCTCACCAATCCAACGGTGGGGTGGGTGGGAGAGAATAAAGAACTGAATCAGTTTGTGAACAACTTGATTTGCTGTACAAACACCCGGGGGTCGTTGCCAAGCTGGGTTCTTGGATCCTGAATTCTGCTTTGTTTCAAGTTAGTATTTTCTAAAAGGCGGCACTGAGGAAAGGGAAGGAAGGTGACTTTGAAAACATACTTCCTAAAATATCAACAGCTGAAATAATGTATGCCAATGTGCACCTGCGTGTGTGTGTGTGTGCGCGCGTGTGTGTGTTTATACGGCAGAGCTATGTATATAAATTCAGTGTCTTGCTTTACTGAAATACTTAGCCCCAAGAAGGGAAAATGTTGATACCCGAGATAAAATATGCAAAGAACTAATGCCAATGTCTGGCAGGTATAATCACTGATAGCTATTATCATGATCTTTTCCCATTCAACCCGCAGTGACTTAGGGAAGACCGTGAAAATATGGGAGAATACAGAAATGGCTTTAAGTGTTCCATGTCATGTGTACAGAGATTATTCTTAGAATTTAAGAATCTACGTTTACCCAAGGGGTGGGCAAGGGCAGTTGTTTAAGGAGGGTAACGATGGAACTTAGACAGATATGTAGGACAAAAAGGAAAGGGGGACTGGTTAAGAGCCAAGTCCTCACATTGTCACACTCTGACATGACACCCCAGAGAGCCCAAGAATTCTAAATCCAAATCTCGCCCGCCAGGACATTACTTAAGGTGTATTATCAAGAAAGCAGTATAGGTTGCACTTACTCAGTAGTTTGGTAACTTTATTTATGACTTTACATTTAGATATATGGCCCAAGGCCTCCATATTTACTCCTGTTTTAGGTCCCATAAATATTAGGAATGGGTGTGATCAAAATCCCTCCTTGGACCATGACATTTTTAAGAGGAAAACACACTCTGAGCCTTCTTTGAGAATTTAACTAGAAAGTCACAAATCTGCTTTATCAAACCACAGTCAACTCTCTAGCTTCATTTCTCTTCAGAAAATGTATGGAAGGTTCAGTTCACTAAGGAGGCTTGTTTTCGAAAAACTCTTCAGTTTTATGTCTGGACACAAATCAGTGGCCGTCTAGACCCAACAAGGATATAAGTGCATTAAGTTTAATAAGAGTCCAATTATTAGTATTTCAGGGGTGCCTGGCCTTGGATTGTCTAGCTCTAACACTCTGGGCCTCTGACTCAACTCATAGTTCATTAGTATCTTTGTTAAGGGAAGAAGAGAAAATAAAACTGATATTCAAACCAGTGACATCTCAACTATCAGTCCCAACTCTAACAACAAGCTTTCAGGAGGAAGATGCAAAAAATCCTGGCTACAGTTTTATAGGCTATATTTGACGATGGGCTTAATTATCCATGTGCTGTCTATCACTGTCAATAGATGATGAGACTTGACTATTTGGTCCTGTTTTTTTTTTTTTTCCTCCCAAAGAGTCAAAAAGATAAGTCTGGACAATAAACAATAAACTGTAGCCTACTATGTCATACTAAATAAGAAGAGAAATATCTTAGTGACAAAAAATGATAGTTGCAAGTAATCAAAATGCACTGTCATTTTGTCAATCATATGTCAAAAGTATTTTCAACTTGGACTACAGACCTCTAATCACTTGGTGAAAGAAAATAATACATGTATTTTTTTATGTACAGGTATATATAGATATATCTTAGGTAGTACTGTATTTCACTTTTTACAAAGTCAAATGTTTAGGGAAAAAGTTTATGGGAATATTACATCCCCATTCTTCCAGGAATCAGATACAAGCAATATTTTTATACAAGGCAAATTGCATTTTAAGTTGAAAGAATTTTTTTTTTTTAAGGTAATTCTAACAGAGAGTTTATACTGTCTTCCAAGGGAATATAATGACTAGGCAAGTACTAAAAATTATTTCTGGGAGGGCTGTTCACTGCATGTGTGTTTAAAGGAATATCAATGGATACTACTGGCTATTAACCAAAACTCATGGGTAACACTTCATAGATCTGATAAAAAAGGAAGAAAAAGTAAACTCAGACATAAAGGAAGAAAATGAGAGTAATATAATAATAGTAGGGGTTTCAGCACCCCAATGACTTCAATGGATAGATCATTCAGACAGAAAATCAATGAGGAAACAGTAGCCTTAGCTGACACATAGGACCACATGGACTTAACAGACATATACAGAACATTCCATCCAAGAGCAGAATACATATTCTTCTCAAGTGCACATGGAACATGCTGCAGGAAAGGTTACATGTTAGGTCACAAAACAAGTCTTAATAAATTTAAGAAGATGGAAATCATATCAAGCATCGTTTGCTACCCTAGAGGTATGAAAATAAAATCAATCACAAGAAGAAAGCTGGAAAAACTGAAAACATGTGGAGGCTAAACAATATGCTAATAAATAAATAATGGGTTAACAGAAAAAAAAAAATACCTCGAGACAAATAAAAATGGGAACACAACAGTTCAAAATCTATGGGATATAGCAAAAATACACCTAAGAGGGAAGTTTATGGCACTACAGAGCCACCTTAAGAAAAAAAAAAAAACCAACTCAGACAACCTAACTTTACACCTAAAGGAATGAGAAAAAGAATAAGTAAAACCAAAGTTAGTAGAAGAAAGGAAATAATAAAGGTAAGAGTGGATATAAGTGAAACAGAGACAAAAAAAAATCAATGAAACTAAGAGCTAGTTCTTTGAAAATATAAACAAAAGTGCTAAACCTTTAGCCAGACCTGTCAAGGAAAAAAAAAAGAAAGAGAGAGGGCCCAAATAAAATCAGAAATGGGAGAAGAGAAATTATAACCAATACCATAGAAATACAAAGGATCATAAGGCAGTACTACAAAAAAAATTACATGCCAACAAATGGGATAACCTAGAAGAAATGAATAAATTCCTATAAACACACAATCTTTCAAGACTGAGTCCAGAAGATACAGAAAATCTGAACACAATGATGACTAGTAATGAAGTTCAATCAGTAATAAAAAAAAAAAAATCCCAACAAACAAATCTTAGACCATCCTCACAGGTATATTCATAAAAGATTTCAACTGGAGTTAATACCTATCCTTCTCAAACTATCCCAAAAGACTGAAGAAGAAGGAATGCTTCCAGACTCATCCTATGAGGCCAGAATTACCCAGATACCAAAAGCAGAGAAAGTGACCATAAAAAAAGAAAACTGCAGGAGAATATCTTCAAGGAAGATTGATGCAAAAATCCTCAACAAAATATGAGCAAACTGAACTCAACCACACATTAAAAGGATTGATCATACACTACAATCAGGTAGAACATATTCCAAAAATGCAAAGACAGTTCAACACCCACAAATTCATCAATGTGATACATCAAACTAACAGAAAGGATAAAAATGATACGATCATCTCAACAGATGCAGAATTTTATCAAATGCAATACACGGTTATGATAAAAACTCTCGACAGCGTGGATATAGAAGGAATGTACCTAAGACAGACCCACAGCTAACATCCTACTCGGTGGTGGAAGGCTGACAGCTTTCTTTTCCTCTAAGGTCAGTACAAAGACAAGGATGCCACTCTCACCACTTTTTATTCAACATAGTTCTGGAAGTCTTAGCCATAGTAACTGCATAAGAGAAAGAAACAAAAGGCACTCAAATTGGAAAGGAAGATGTAAAAGTGTGCAGATGACATGATACTAGATACAGAGAACCTTAAAGACTCCGCCAAAAAACTATTAGAACTAAAAAATTCCATAAAGTTGAAGGATACAAAGTTAAAACACACAAATCTGTGACACTTCTATGCAATTACAACAAATTATCAGAAAGAGAAATTTTAAAAACAATATTACTCACAGTTGCATCAAAAAGAATAAAATATGTAGGAATAAATTTAACCAAGGAGGTAAAAGACCTCTACTCAAAAAACTACAAGACATTGATGAAAGAAACTGAGATGACACAAACAAATGAAAGATATTCTGTGCTCAAGGATTAGAACTAATATTGTTAAAATGCTAGTATCACCCCAAACAGTCACAGATTCAATGCAATCCCCACTGAAAACCAATAGCATCTTTCACAGAAATAGAACAAACAATCCTAAAGTTCGTATAGAATCAAAATAATTTAAAGGAATCTTGAAAAAGAATAACAAAACTGGAGGTATGACAATCCCAGATATCAAGATGTAATACAAAGCTGTTGTCATCAAAACAGTATAGTACTGGTGCATACACACACACACACACACACACACACACACACACACGCGCGAGCACGCGCACACTAGAAATCAACAGAACAGAGAGGCCAGAAATAAACCTATGCTTATATAGTCAATCCATCTTCAAAAAAAGGAGGCAAGAACATACTGTTGGGTCCATGGTCAAAGGAGCGAGACTGATACAAAGCGAAGGTCAAGCAAGGCTTTATTTCGCACTAAGCATTGAGAATCAAACTGTCTGGCCAGGGCCGTCTCTTGCAAAGAGGCAACCTCTCTCTGTCTTACAGACTAGCTTTTAAGGGCAAAGGCCATGTTGTGGGCCTGGCCATGCACAGGTGGCCAATGAGATTTTAACACAGAGAAAGTGCACAGTGCTGCTAGGTCACACATAAGTGACCAATTGAATTACAATTTACCCTTGTAGATACTTGAATTAGCCTATCACCTTGGTCAGAATAGGCACCCAAAGGGCGGTGCCCATACTCCTTGGTAGCTAGGGAGACAGTATGCGCGACCCCCCCCCCCCCCCCCCACTGACTGAATACCTCCACCCCGCCTGACCCACCCTTGTACTTGGGCTTTGTTACCTGGGACTGGTTTCGGGGACTTGTTCTTAAGTAAGTTCTGTGGGCTGGGCGGGGTGGGGGTGGGTGGGGGTGGTGCAGCAGGGTCAGGATGGAGCTGCTCTGGCTAAATAGGCCCTTACACATACCATGGGAAAAAGTTTCTTCAATAAATGTAGCTGGACAGCTACATGTGAAAGAATAAAACTGGACCACTTTCTTTCACTGTATACAAACATACACTCAAAACCAACTAAAGACTTAAGTTTAAGAACAGAAACCCTGAAACTACTGGAAGAAAACACGGGCAATAAGCTTTCTGATGTCAGTCTGAACAAGACTGTTTTGGATCTGTCTCCCCAGGAAAGGGCAATAAAAGCAGAAGTAAACAAATGAGACTACATCAAATTAAAAAGCTTTCGTATGGTAAAGGAAGCCATCAACAAAACAAAAAAGCAAATTACTGAAGGAAAGAAGATATTTGTAAATGATACAACTGATAGTGAGTTAATTACCAAAATATATAAAAAATTTCACACAACTCAATAGGAAAAAACCCCAAACAACATGAATAGGAAACAAGCAGAGGAACGGAACAGACATTTCTCCAGAGACTTACAGAAGGCCAACAGACAGACATATGAAAAGGTGCCCAACATCACTCATCATCAGGAAAATGCAAAACCAAACCACAGTGACGTATCATCTCACGACTTGTCAGAATGGCTGTTAACAAAAGGACAAGAAATAACAAGTGCTGGCAAGAATGGAGAGAAAAGGGAACTCCCCTGCGCTGTTGGTGGAAATATAAATTGGTGCAGCCATTATGGAAAACAGTAGGAAGGTTCTTCAAAAAATTAAAATAGGACTACCATATGTTTCAGCAATTCGATCTCTGGGTATTTATGAAAACAAAAACAAAACAAAAAACAACCAACAAATCACCAATCTGAAGAGATACATGCGCACCTATGTCCACTGCAGCATTATCTGTAATAGCCAAGATATGGAAGCAACGTAAATGTCCATCAATGGATGAATGGATAGAGAAGATATGGTATATATAAATATAATGGAATATTAATCATAAAAGAGAATGAAACCTTGCTATTCGTGACAACATGGTATATGTAGAGGGTATTATGCTAAGTCAAGTAAGTCAAACAGAGAAAGACAAGTACTGTATATTTTCCCTTATAAGGGGAATACAGAAAACAAATGAACCAACAAAACAAAGCAGAAACAGACTCATAGATAACAGGGAACAATCTGGCGGTGGCCAGAGGGGAAAGGGGTGGGGGGACAAGTGAAACAGGGAAAAAGGATTAAAAGGTATAAACTTCCATTTATAAAATAAGTAAGAAATAGGAATACTATGTACAGCACAGGGAATATAGTTAATAATATTTAACAATTATATATGGTCACAGTTGGTAGCTAGTTTATCACAGTGATCACCTTGTAATGCACATAAATGCACTTTACATCTGAAGCTAAAGTTGACCCTTGAACAACATGGGACTTAGGGCAGCAGGCCCCCATATAATTGAAAATCCACATGTAACATTTAACTCTGACCAAACTTAACTACTAATAGCCCACTGATGACCAGAAGCCTTACAGATAACATAATTAATACATATTCTGTTGATTAATACATATTGATCAATTGATTAATACATACTGATTGATTAATACATATTCTCTGTAAGTTGATTAATACATATTCTGTAAGTTACATGAATTAGATACTGTTTTTACTTTATATACTGTTTATACTTATCATAAAGTAAGCTACAAAAAAGAAAATATCATTAAGAAAATCATAAGGAAGAGAAAATGCATTTACAGTGCTGTATTAATGGAAAAAAAAAAATCCATGTATAAGTGGACCCGTCTGGTTCAAACCCAGACTGTCCAAGGGTTACCTGTAGTATAATATTGCACACCACATATACTTTAAGAAAAAGTAAAGAAAAAGAAAATTCACCCTAGGGCTTTAGCTGTAATGGATAACTCCTAGGAAAACTCTTTTAGATGTGGATCACACAGGTCTCACAAAAATTGTAAGGTTATTTGTGTTTATATCATTCCTTCTTCCTATAAATGTAAACAACATGAAATTCCATAAGTGTGCTTTTATTTATTATATTTTTTTCCCAAAAGATTTTATTTATTTATTTGATAGATAGAGAGAGCAGGAGAGGAGAGAGATCAGTGGGAGAAGCAGACTCCCTGCTGAGCAGGGAGCCTGACAGAGAATTGGATCCTGGAATTCCAGGACTGTGACCTGAGCCGAAAGCAGTGGCTCAACCAACGGAGCCACCCAGGCAACCCCATAACTATGCTTTTAAATAAAAGCATTATAGTTGTTTTTCACACACACACACAAAATAGGGTCACAAAGTAGGGAAAGAGCCCAAATGTCCACAGACTGATGAATGGGTAAAGAAGTTGCTATATGTATATATATGATGGAATATTACTCAGCCATCAGAAAGAATGAAATCTTGCCATTTGCAAGGACATGGATTATAAGGACCTATTTTAGCCAGAACACTTCCATCCAGGTTAAACAATAACCTTGTTGTTTAACCCTTCAACTGTCCCTGCCCCGCTTTCCCCAGGGGACTTACTCAAAAACAAGTCCCAGAAACCAGCCCCAGGTAACAAAGCCCAAATACAAGAGTGGGTCAGGCCAGGTGGAGACATCCCATCAGATGTGGGGGGCGGCGCATAATGTCTCCCTAGTTACCAAGGAGTATGGGCCCTGCCCTTTGGGAGCCTTTTGGGCACCAATTCTGATGAAGGTGATAGGCTGGTTCAAATATCTACTAGGGTAAATTATAATTCAATTGGTCACTTACGTATGACCTAACATGACTGTGCAGCTTTCTCTGTGTGTTACAATCTCTTGGCCACCTGTGCATGGCCAGGCCCAACCACATGGCCTTTGCCCTTAAAAGCTAGTCTGTGAAGCAGAGAAAGGTCGCCCTCTCTGTAAGAGGCGCGGCCCTGGCTGGTCAGTCTGATTCTTGATGCTTGGCGTGAAATAAAGCTTTGCTTCATCTTTGCTTTGTATCAGTCTCGCTCCTTTAATCACGGACCCATTATTGGGGGACCTAACAAGATGAAGCTAGAGGGTATTATCCTAAGCAAAATACATCAGTCAGAGAAAGACAAATACCGCATGATTTCACTCATATGCAAAATTGAAGAAAGAAGACAGTTGAACTATATGTGAAGGGGGAAAAGAAAAGGAGAGAGGGTAACAAGCCGTAAGAGACTCATGACAATAGAGAACAAACTGAGGGGAGATGGAGGGAGCTGGGTGGGGGATGGGCTAGACGGCAGATGGGTAGTAAGGAGGGCACTTGTTCTGATGATCCCTGGGTGTTATATGTAAGTGATGAGTCACTGAATTCTACTCCAGAAACCAATATTGTACTGTATGTTAACTAAAATTTCAATTAAAAAAGAAAGAAAGAATTACTCAATTAGAAAAGTAAAAAATAAAGAATAGGCTCATATGATTTTATGTATTCTGGAAGTCCTGCCACTGGTAATCACTTATATTACCTGACACAGATATCACCTACAAAACCTCAGATTAATTTTAAAACAGTCCAAGGAGGTAGGCATGCCATAAAATATTTGTCTTTAACAGATGAGCACATGGAGGCACACTGTGGTAAGAAAACCACCTAAGGAAAACAACCATGTAACAATGGACAATGAACTAGAAGGGTCAGAGCAGGAAATTAAGGGTTATCCAGAACTGTATGTGAGATAAAGTATGGATAGCTTTCAGTAGGTAAATGTTACTAGAGAAAAAAGGAAGTAATTTAACAATACCCAACCACGTCAAGATACTACTATACACTCTCTTCCAAGTAAATGAAGACTTTCTTAAACATTAAAAGGGAAGTCAGTAAGAAAGATAGTTTTTTGGTGTTATTTTGCTTTGTTGTTATTGTGTGGCTAGGGGTGAGGAGTGTGGGTCATGTGTCCTGAGTCATCCACACTACTGCATGCCCTTTTTGGAGACAAAAGTGCTCGTACCCCAACGTGCTTTGGACACTACTATAAGTGATACCTGCTCATGTGAGAACAGACCAGAATAATATTTTTCTTAGTTTGACACAATCTTCTCTAATCTAACTTAAAAAGTTTTAATTCCCCTAAGACTCTTCCCACCAAAAAACAAACAAAAACAAAAACAAAAACAAAACCCAAACCTCTCTGTACTCCAACCAAACTGTTGTACTCATTATTTCCCAAATATCCCACACTTTCCTGCCAGTTTTTATTCATCTCCTTCCAGATGGAGTGTAATTCTAAGTGGTAAGATAAAATGAAAAAGCTAAAAGAAAATATACTTGAATTTCTCCATAACCCTGGAGTATATAAAGACTCCCTTAAAATGACAAGAAAATACGCTAACCATATAACCTTTAGTTGGCAAAGAAGCTGCTAGTAAATTAACTATAAAGAAAATGACTGATAAGTGAGAATATATTAAAATCTAGAACTTCCACTCATCAAGTCACATCATCAAAAGACTAAAAGGAAAGCTAGAGACTCATAGCCAGAATACACAAAAATGCCCACAAATCAATAAAAAAGAGCAAAACGGAGATGAAAAAGGGATAAGAACATATACACAGTCATTGCATTGTACACCTAAAACTAATACCATGTTGTGTCAATTACACTTCATGAAAAGACAAAAAGAAAGCCACATGAGTGGTGGTGTTTGGCTGGTGTGAAGGAGCAAACTATCAGGAGACTCACATGATGTTAGATGGGATTGTGAAGAGGGGATCCAGCTAATGTGTTGATCTCCAAGCCTGCCTCTGGTGGAATACAAGTGGGAAAGAACCTAAAAATTATGGACAGCCCTCCTCTTGGTGGATTTCCTAGCAGTTTCCCCAGGAGAGAGGGGGTACTCCAGGTTGATCAGGATCACTCTGGCATGACAGCCTTGCTCTGATTTAGAAAAAGAAAAAGGAAAAAAAAAAAATAAAGAAGACAAGAGACTTGAATAGTCATTTTACAAAAGATGTCCAACAGCCAAAATGAATTGAAAATATATTAGCAACCATACTGCTGCAAGGCATGAAAACCTGTGTAACTACTCTGAAAACTCGTCTGGTATTATTTACTAAAGCTGAAAACATGAATGCCTTTTGACCCCAAATTCACTCCTAAGTATTAGTATCATGTTCAACTGAAATATACACATTTGGACACCAGGAGACAAGAATATTGAGAACACCAATATTCCAAAAAACCAAAAAATGGAAGTAACCATTCTTTCAGTGGAAGAATACATAAATTATAGTATGGGAATACAATGGATGGTTATACAGACATGAAAATAAGCTATAGCTAAATATGACATAATGCATGACTCCCAAATATCTAAATGTCAGAGAAAGGCACAGAAGACACATATTGATTGGGTTCATTTATATCGGGATTTAAAAAACAACAGTTTTAAAAAGGTTTTAGAGGGGCGCCTGGGTGGTGGTGTTTGGCTGGTGTGAAGGAGGGTTAAAGCCTCTGCCTTCGGCTCAGGTCATGATCCTAGGGTCCTGGGATCGAGCCCCGCATCGGGCTCTCTGCTCAGTGGGGAGCCTGCTTTCTCCCCATCTCTGCCTGCCTCTCTGCCCACTTGTGAGCTCTGTCAAATAAATAAATAAAACCTTAAAAAAAAAAAAAAGAAGATGGCACTGCTAGGTGTTAAATTCATTCTTTCATTTTTATTCAATACATACAGATTAAATACCTACAAGTCTTGGTCTAGACAGTAGTCTACATACACTTAAGGAGAGACGGAGACAAAAATGCCCCTCCCTCTAGTTAATAAGAGCGACAACAAACAAGATTTGTAACAATAACACCACCAACAATAACAACCCACATAATACGTGTGGAATGTCTGTTGGTGTTTGGTGTTAGGAAGAAATAATAAAGCAGGGAAAGGGGATGTTTGTCTGGAGGTGGGTAAGTGGAGATTCAGGGGTAGGTGGCCAGGAAAGATCTCACAGAGATGGTGATATCTCAGTTAAAATTTACAAGAAGTGAGAGAGGAAAAAGACAACCCATAGGACGGAAGAAAATACTTGCAAATCATTACCTAATAAGCATATAAAACCCGAAGATATAAAGAACTCCTATAATTCAACAACAAAAAGACAAGGCCAATTAAAAAAAAAGAAAGGCAAAGAACAGAACGAAGAAGATACACAAATGGTTAGGTAAGCACATGAAAGGAAAATCAACATCAGTCATTAGGGAAATGCAAATCAAAACTGCAATGAGATAACTCTTCATGCTTAGTAAGAAGGATATAATTGTGGGGGTAAGGACGAGAAAACCCAAGGTGAGGATATTATGAAATTGGATCCATATACATTGCTAGCAGGAATGGAAAATGGTGCAGTGGCTGTGGAAAATAGCATGGAATTCCTAAAAAAGTTAAATAAAGAATTACTGTATGACCTAGCAATTCCACTCCTGAATATATACCCAAAAGAAATGATGACAGGGACTGAAACAGATACCTATAAAAGAGTGTTTCTAGTATCTTCTCAACAGCTATGTAAGGCAATACGTAGACCTAACAGCAGTTAAGATTTTGACGAAAAGATGATAGCTGATGCAAAACCATAAGGAACATGGAAATGTTACTCAGAGTAGTGCATTTTACACATGTTTACTCCTCCCTCAACCATTAGTTTAGGCCCTGTTGTGGGCTGAGTTGTGTCTCCCCAAAATTCACTTTGAAATCCTAACCCCTGGTATGTCAAAATGTAATTGTATATAGCATTAAGGTCTTAGAGAGGTAATTAAGGTAAAAGAGTCATAGATGGGTCCAAGGCCAACATGACAGGTTTCCTTATAAAAAGAGGAGCTTAGCACCCAGAAGGAAGACCATGGGAAGACACTGGGAAACTATGGCCATCCATAAGCCAAGAAGAGGTCTTAGAAGAAACCAATCCTGTTGACATCTTGATCTCAAACTACAAACCTCCAGACTATGAGTAAGTAATTTTCTGTTACAAATGACCCGGTCTGATGTGCTCTGTTAGGGCAGCCCTAGCAAACTCAATAGGCCCCATCTTTTGGGATGGGCAGAAGAGAAGAGCTTTTTTCTAAGATCTATGGAAAGCCATTGGAGAGTTTTAAGTATAAGGATGATATAATTACATCTGCATATTAACAACTGCCCTTGGCTTTTATTTGTAAATCGAGTTGGCCAAACTGGATGCATTAGTCCGGGCCAGACACTGATCTGACCTAATGTGATGGCCATAGTGATAAAGTAGAAAGATATAAGATATGATTTAGAGGTGGTTAGAGATAGCACTTGGTGACAGATTGGAGTGAGGGTGTGTGTGCAGGAATAGAAGTAGTCAGAATGACTCTCAGCTCTCTGGCAAAAGAAACTGGATGGAGGAAGCAGAGGTAAGGAAATGCTAGAGAAGATCCAAAAAAGGAGCAAAACCAAGGGGGCAGTTTCAGACACAAGGAGCTCGATTATGTGAGATTTCTGAAAATACGTGTCTAAAAAGCCAAACAAGAGAAACATACTTGATATTTTGTTATGATATATTAATATTTAAAACAGTAAGAGTGGGGCACCTGGGTGACTCAGTCATTTAAGCTTCTGGCTCTTGATTTCAGCTCAGGTCATGACCTCAGCGTTGTGGGACCGAGTGCCCCTTTGGGCTCTGCACTCAGTGGGGAGTTGGCTTGAGGATTCTCTCCCTCTGCCCCTTCCCCTGCTCATGCTCCTTCCCTAAAATAAGTAAATATTTATTTATTAAGTAACTTAAATACAAAATTATCTCTGAAATAAATAAATCTCGAGCGCAGAGCTACTTAATATTCTCTCTAGGGCTGCCTGGATGGCGTAGTTGGTTAAGCAGCCAGCTTGATTGTGGCTCAGCTCATGATCTGGGGTCCTGGGATTGAGCCCTATGTGGGGCTCCATGCTCAGCAGAGAGTCTGCCTGAGAATTCTCTCCCTTTGTCCCTCCCCCCGCTTGTGCTCTCTCTCTAAACAGTCTTAAACAAAACAAAACAAAACAGAAAACTGCAGAGTGGATAGGATTGCCCAGGAAAAGAATGCAGTATGAGAAGAGAGGGAAGCCTGGGGCTGAGCCCCATGAAACTCCAGGATCTAGGGTAGGTGAGTGTTCCCTAAATGACAAGTACCACCAGGTTCACAAATTACGTTCAGAGAAATTAAGTGAAGAGCACCGACAGCTGCATGGTACTTGGAAATGTAGGGTGGGCATTTATTACATGGATCAAAATAATTTAGTGAGTTAGTATACAGGCAATAAAACTAGGCAGCTTATTTTCAAATATGTCTTCAATCTTCCATTTTCCAGTAAAACACATTAAAGTCACTAATATTATTAGGTAAACATATACAGACTAGAAGATTTACTCTCTTTCTTCTGCCTTCTACATATAAGATTACAACCAAGAACCCATTTAGGAAATTCATTACTTACATTGCCTAAGCTGGTCTCCTACACTAAAATCCAACTTAGACTTTCTGCATCCTTTCTGAACACACTGCAAAGTGAAAATGAGAGTACGAGATTAAAATTCTACCAACTTCTTAAAAGATAAGAAAGATGTATTTGTTCTGCCATTCCTTTTCATTTTTAATTTGTAGTCCCGTCTACAAGCACCTGGATGGGTATTAGCAAAATTCCCATGGAAATAAAAGCCAGTAAGGCCTTCAGAGAGGTCTAACTTGATGAAAGCTGACAGTAAAAATATCCTCTGCTTTCCCATTAGTTGGGAATTAGGAATACATACACATTTTCCAAGAGAGAAATGCATTAGCCCCTGCACAAATCACCCAAGTAAAAACAGCCTCTAAATAACACAAATATCAACTAGCTAAGAGTTAAACCAAATTTACACTGCTTAGTTGGGCTATCGGAATTAGAAATGATACAATTAGCTTTTCAACTAGGAAATCAGGAGGGAAGGATTCCAGTAAAAGAAAACGACCAATCTCATGTTCTGATTGAATCTAAAAATGCTTTGCTAGATACTCAAAGAGGAAGTTTTCTCCTTTTCAGTTACAGAAACGAAGGGCAAAGATAGTATGTAAATAATATTTCAAGCTCTACTGAATGCTGAATGGGCTTATAATACAAAAATCATTAGGCACCGTTTATTTAATAAATACACCTACAGATTATGTTCCCTCTAAGTATATGCAGGAAAAGGTAATTGTAAATACAGTCCAGTATCTCTATTTACTATTATTGCTCAAAAAAACCCCCCAAAAACAAAAAACAAAAAAACTAGGGATGAAATTTAAGCTCTCACCACAGACTGGAAAAAAAAAAAGCCCCACGAAATTCTACTGTTACATACAAGCATTAGCCATTTTTGTCGCCCATAAAATCTCATCAGTCAAGAAACATTACAGACTGCCAATACAATGACAAACAGAGAGGTGTATACCCTTGACCAAAGGTGGTCCTTCTCTAGGTAGGCTGGTTGCCCTTTACAGCTCCACCCCCAACGACAGGAAGAAGGTACATGGGACAAAAGGGAGGAAGGGATCCGCTGCCCGTCTGTCAGATCAGTGGGATCAATCCTGGCACCCAAAGGGGTGACAGATGTTACAACCAGCTCTGACTCATAGTATGCCAGCTTGGGAAGATGCGAGCACAAGCACCGTAGGTAGAGGGGAAGCAAATTTCCACTTTTCTCTGGAGCAGCTTGACTACATGACCTCCCGAGGTCCTTTTCCATTCAAGGTCTTGAAGATGTGGAAAGGCAAACCCATGCAAGCAGACTACACTGGTGAAGGGAGGTCGTGAAGAGAACCACAAAATGTCAGTAAGAGCGAGCTTTGGCAATAATCTAGTTCGACCCTTTTATTCAAAAGATGAGGCAGCTGGTCCCAGAGAGATGAACCAACAGGAAGTGTATAACGGGGAGACAAATCATTGTTCTTTCCACTGCAGTGTTACTAGGAGCTCTCAAGATAAAACAGTGCTCTCACCTGCAGATCAAGCTGATTTACAGAAAAAGTTCTCTCCATGAACTTGCACATTTACATCCCCTCTCTGAGTCTACACAGAAATACATAAAAGCGATGCTGAGGGTAAATATTTTGAGAAATAAGGCTGATGAGACACGAACATGTCTTAAGTAATGGAGAAATAATGTGGAGTTAAAGTCTTCAAACCTCAAAATTTTTCCAAAAAAAAAAAAAAAAGCTTATCTGTTTTAATTAAAAAAAAAAAAAAAAAAAAAAAGAGCCACTAGGAGTATTTCACAAAAGTAAACATTGCCATGTTTAAAATTCTAATTCCAAACAAACAAAAATATATCAGCCCAATGAATACAGTGCATCACAGAGACAGAGACAATCACTTGCACCTGACCATGAAGCTTATTTCTTTTTTTTTTTTCAAATATTTTATTTATTTATTTGACAGAGACAGAGATCACAAGTAGGCAAAGAGGCAGGCAGAGAGAGAGGAGGAAGCAGGCTCCCCGCTGAGCAGAGAGCCCGATGCGGGACTCGATCCCAGGACCCTGAGATCATGACCTGAGCCGAAGGCAGAGGCTTAACCCACTGAGCCACCCAGGCACCCCATGAAGCTTATTTCGATCGCTCCACCAAACCCAGTGATTCCAAAAGCTCTTTCTGAAAATAACTGCCTGGTCCAGTAGGTCCCAACATCTCCTGGGCATGGAGCGCCCTACTGCTGGAGGAGGGGAGAAGGCACACTGGAAACCTGAGCTGATACAAGGTGTGACAAAAGCTACAAAAGGACAATGGCAACAAAGAGATGTATAAGCCACAAAAGGCATTTTCCTCCAAATTATACATTTTCTTTTTTAAGTCTTTGAAAAATAGACAAAATGCTTGTCTATTTAAGAATGTAGGCAGTATATACAAAGCAAAACCAAATGTCATGCTTATTAGCAGAGCATTCAAGACTTGAAAATCTGGCCCCTGACTCCTCCTGTAGCCTTGAATTCTAGCCTCCTGTCCTCTCAATGCACCGTATGCACCAGCAGTACCAGCAAGCACTGCACACTGTCCTTTGGGTCTTTGTTCAAGCTGTTCTGTGTTGTCTTAGCAGCGCTCCCAATGGCTCTACCCATGCCTTCGCGTGTGTATGTGCATTTGGCTAGACCCCTTAATTCTCAACTCAGTTGATGTAACAGCCCCCCATGCATATCTTAATCACTGCCTTTCCTTACTACATGGGATGGAATGACCCATCTTTGTACGATAGATGGTAGGCTCTTCAAGGGCCGGGGGCTCTGCCTTCTTTAGGTAGACCAATAGCTAAGTACAGTACTGATCATAGTACTTAGTGACATACATGTTTATTGAGCTCAATTTTTTAAATCAATCAATCAATCAATCACTTAATTAATTAATTTTTGAGAGACAGCTCCTGCATGTGAGCAGGGGTGGGTGGGGCAGGAGAGGGAGAGAGAGAATCTCAAGCAGGATGCATGCCCAGGGTAGACCCTGAGATAGGGCTTAATCTTATGACCCTGAGATCATTACCTGAGCTGAAACCAAGAGCTGGATGCTCAATGGACTGAGCCCCCAACATGGCCCTTAACTAAGCTCAGTGTTAAGGTGGTTGCGGGGTACCTGGGTGGCTCCGTGGGTTAAGCCTCTGCCTTCGCCTCAGGTCATGATCCCAGGGTCTTGGGATCGAGCCCCGCATCGGGCTCTCTGCTCAGCAGGAAGCTTTCTTCCTCCTCTCTCTCTGCATGCCGCTCTGCCTACTTGTGATCTCTGTCAAATAAATAAATAAAATCTTAAAAAAAGAAAAAGAGAAGATGGGTGCTAAATTTAAATATGCCTTTTTTCTTTTAGTGAGAGTAATGATAGAGAGTATCAGAGTAATTGGATTTTGTCTAAATGGTAACAATATTTTCCAATCATACTATATAGTATTTGCCCCACTAATGGGGGGGGTCTCATAAGTCTTGTTTATTCAGTATATATGCGGATTACAAAGTACAGTTATTTATCTATAGATTCAAGCTAAGTAGTTAGCTTGAAAATTGGCTTTTCACACTTGAATGTCCCTAAGCTGGTGAAATCAGAATTTCAGGTTTTGCACATATTTAGCTAAAAACACGAGTTTACACCATCACGAGAACAACAAACCATCTTTAACCAGAAACCTTTACTCAATATAAAAATTGTCAAACTGTGCATGACACAGTGTCACAAAATGCTCCATCAGAGGTATCTACTTCGTCTGCTAGGACATTTAACCCGTTATCTGTATGTGCCCTTTTCATTCTGGCTAAAATATTACTTTGTTCTTACAGAGACAAAACCGTATGTTTGGCAGGCATACCGTCAACGTACTTTCTGTCTTCTTAAAAATTACAGCGTGCTGTGCATGAGCAGATCACAAACTTGGAGCCAATCAACGTGCACTTCCTACAGTATTCATTAGCTGTAATTTATTATGTGTATGCTGATATGTCATTATGATTTTCAGCTCTGCTACTGAAATATTTAGCTATGGTTGCTGAATATAATCAGCAAGATAAGAGGTTTTGAATATGATTACAAGAAGCTCCTTCAATGTAGTGAGGAATTATGTTAAGAGCACTGACAGCTACAAAATGGAGCAGTTTTTCTGTAATAAATATTATAGGTGACGCTATCTTTTTCTGGAAATTACTCTTTATTCTAATTTTAAGTACTTATCTGATTACTGAAGCATTATCATTACAGATTTTGAATGGCTGTATGACTTTACTTCTCAAAGCATGTGTTAGTATCCCAGCTGAGGGATTCGGGTAAACTAGAGACTAAATAGAATTCCTGTTTCCTGTGCATGGTTTTAAAGACTATGAGCTCAATGCCCAAACTAGGGTTTCTGTCTTATTTGTAAAATCACTTTATTGTATTCAGAGACAGAAATTTGGATGATGTGTGTGGACTTTCCACAGCTACCATGGATTTTGCATCCTAAATTAAATAACCTCATGCAATTCGCAGTGTTAAGAAAAAGGTAATTAAAAACATATGTTGGTTTAATTTTCTTCTTTCTGGTGTTGTCATGTTAGTCTTCAAGGGAAAGAGGATTAACAATTGTACCTAAATGAGTATTAATTTCACAATTTAGTTACAATTTATACTGCTTATTGGCTAATTGGAGGCTCTGTTTCTGGGAAACAAAAATGGGTAAATTCAGCATTTGCTTCCCGCTCTGAAGGGCACTGAATTCATCACGTAAGGGACACCTGAGAATGCACTCTTTGCAAACCTGCAATCATACAATCATAAGACACCCCCACCCCATTCTACTCTCAACACTTAATGGACCCAAAGTCCTAAAGACAGGCAGGGACAATAACTAATCTGATTATGGGATTAATTTAATGCAGTAATTGTCTAGAAGAAATTGTTATCTTGTAATCACGTTGTTCCATTACAAATTTTTAACTTGTAATGGTGACAGATGAAGACTGAGCTCATTTTTCCATCCACATTAGTTCCCTGCTAACCTAATTACCTGATTACAAGTCACACAATCCTCTCAGAATCATGAAATTAACAGTGCATATTCCAAAAATGAAATGGTTCTAACAAGTTGGCACTTTTCCCTAATCCTGAGTGTATATGGAGCTCGTGAATAAGGGTTATATTTTACATTTAAAATATAGTATCTGCTTGTACATACTAGTTTTTCAAAAAAGTTCATGCTTTTTGACTCCGTAATAATACTCTTTCAAGAAATCCAGTCTAAGAAATAAAAAAGTTCAAAGAGGATTAATGTCAAAGAAATTCATCACCATTCAATGGAACATTACACAGTCAGTAATAATAGTGTGTTTCAAAGTGATGTACTGGTATGGACAAATGTAGCTACTATAACTAATATATATATATATATATATATATATATATATATATATATAAATGGTGTATACTACTGTGTCTGGCACATACTACAATGAACTCAACATGGATAAACTTGCAGATAGTTCACTCAGGATTATGGTATTTGAGGAAAGGGTGGAAATGGGTTTTATTTTTAATCTGGGGGAATATAACATTGGAGAAGTTAACACTAACAATTTTTTAAAAAGAATTTATTTATTTATTTGACAGAAAGAGAGTGAGAGAGTACACACATGAGTGAGCCCAAGCTGGGGGGAGAAGCAGAGGGAGAGGGAGAGAATCTCCAGCACATTCCCTGCTGAGGATAGAGGATAGAGTCTGACATGGGCCCAACGTGGGGTTTGCTCTCGTGACCCTGATATCACAACCTAAGTGGAAACAAGAGTCAGATGCTTAAGCAACTGAGTCACCCAAATGCCCCATTAGCTCATAATTTTTTAACAGCTTTACGGAGATAATAATACACCACACAACTCACCTATTTAAAGTGCATAATTCAGTGGTTTTTTAATATATTCAGTTATAAAACTATCACCACAATTAATTTTAAAGCATTTTTATCACCCTCAAAAGAAACCCCATGCCATAGAGATATAATCTAACCACCTTCCTAACCCCAGACCTACACACCTAGAAAACTATTTTCTGTGCCTATAGATATGCCTATTCTGGAAACAATATAAATTTTAAACAGATCCCTAATGCACACCAATATTTAAAGGATGGTATAAACAAGTAGAACTTTGCAAACACACAAAAAATGAAGAATGCCTTGAGAGGTAGGATAAAAACTGGGAAACCAGAAAAAAAGCAGAAAAGGATTATCATGGACCCAAAGGAAAGAGTTTTAAGAATGAAAGTGTGTTTCAAGTGTCAAAGGCTCCCACGAACCAACTGAGACAAGGACTGGTATGTTTTATTTCAGATTCCAAGACCAAGAAAGTATTAGTGACATTGACCCAAGTATTTTCAGTGACTCAGTGGGGAGAAGCTAATCCCTGCTGATTAGAGGGACGAGTACAGAGTAAGGAAGTCAAATGTAGACCAGGGGTGACTAAACTCTAGTCCAAGGCCAAATCATACTTGCCATCAGTTTCTAGAAATAAGTTTATTGGAACTCAGCTACACTCACTTGTTTAGGTATTGTCTATGGCTGCTTTTGTGTTATGAGAGCAGAGTTATATAGCCTGCAATCTTAAAAATATTTACTATTTGGCCATTTGCAGAACAAAGTCTGCCAATCCCTACGTTAGACAAATGTCTCAACTTATTAGTTCTGTTGACCAAAAATGACCCAATCACTATCCATAACCCATGTTATTTTAGGATCAGAGTTTAAAAGGCCCAGTTGTTTATATGTAAGGAGAGGTAAGTAAAATCAGCTGTCCTGAACACAGTGTAATTATTACTCATCTCAAGATTGAAAACTTCCGGCTGATAGGCCCAGAGGCTATTAGATCCTATCTTCTGATTATGTAGAATAAATACATTACTTATCAGCTTATATTTATATAACTTTGCAAACATTAGTAAAGTCTTATGCACAAGTAAGAGAATACAAGTGTGATTTAAAAATTGGTAATTTTTTTAAAAAGCAATTATTGGCTTAAGTTTTATCTCTTTTCTAAAGTTTATTGCTAATAAATGCTTTTCTGAATGATTAGTTCCAAGGGTTTTATTTTAATGAGTCATATACTCCTATGAAATCCATAAAAAAATTTGTCTGGGTGTCAGTTCTAAAACTCCAGTTTATCTACAAAAGGAAGTAAGAAACCAAAGATTTGGATCAGAAATATTAAAACTAAATTGTTCAGCTTTTGTTTGTCCTATGTGGTCTCTGCCTGGAATGACTCATAACATAATAAAGCTATATAATTTGGTTTAATGCTTTGTATCTGTTGATGATTAGAGAGCCTTAATGCCTCTCTAGTCTAAGTCATTAATATTAATGAGTTTTGTGACCTAGGCCAAGTTAATAAAAATAAAACCTTAAATATCCTACTAAGAAGTTCTCAATAATTTTGAAGTTGAAATTACTTTACAGAATTTTTTTTATAGTGCTAGAAAATAAACAAGGGTTTCAAAGGCATTTCCTATTCTGGATGGGGGAAAATAGTGACAGAATGGTAAAAGCATCTATCAAACACTGCTTTTTGATTCCAGGTCACATAGGGCTGCTTCAAAATCATGGATTAATGGAATAGGGAATTTGGGCGTATATTATTCCAGAGATGACTGGAATACAATATTGGAAGAGGTTAGATCTGTTTCACCCCAAAGTGATTACAGGTAATTTTTACTTTCAAGTCAGATCTGAGTTAACAAATGTAGAGTTGATAAGGTTGGCGGGATTTACCCAAATAACTGTGAAAAAACTACTCACTTCTGTCACAGAATTTGGAAAAAGTCAGTGATTTTTTAAAAAACACAGAGTATTTGTGTGGAGCAATGCTATTTAAGGTGGGGTGAAATAATGGTGCAAGGATTTCTCTTTTAGATGTTTACAAAGAGACTGGCTTCAATAAAAGTTTGCAGAAACTTGCAGAAGCAGCCAAAGACTATGTTGCCATTCAGAGTTCTGCCAAACAGACACAGGCTCCATGCAGACGGGCCAGACTAATTAGAAATCTGTATTGTTGGTAACAGAGCTAACTGAGCCATTTCTCAGATGATCTTCCACATGGGTGACCAAATCACAGGTCATAATCTCAGTTTGGTCTTGCTTTGAAAATGTTCACCCAGTTCAGAGACAGAGCTTATGTTCAAGCAGTTAACAACTAGATCTGAGATAGGTACTATACAAAATGGGTTAAGCAGAATTGGTACTACATTCTCACTTTCCTTCTGCAATGCTTACCAAAAGTGATGATATAAAGAAGCAGTATTCCTTCCTCTTCCCCTCTCTATTCTCGATGCCAACACCTGGTCAAAGAACTTATTTATCAAAAACCAGAATGCTGAATTTGCTTCAATTCTGTTTCTTCAGTATTGTCATTCTCTAGACCATTCTAAATACAGGGGCCAAATTCAGCTTTGTAAAGCATGGCTTTCATTAGGCTGTCCTCCAGTAAGAGTGGTCAGTATCTCTACCAGGACCCCCCGTTAAAGTTCTACCTCTTCTGCCTTACGGGACAAAACTTTCAATAAACTGATCACAGTCTATCTTTTCCTTTGTAGTTACAAAATATTTAAAATGTTAAAATTACAGAGATGAATATGGCAGATATTCATGTATTATTCCAACACCCATATCTATCTCATATTACCATTCTGCCTTTAGAAAGAGTAGATAAAGAATACACTTAAAGTCAGCCACCACTCATCCTACATCCTTCCCTTGAGGAAGATGAAGACTTAGTGGAGATAAAAATGTAAAGCAGGAAATCAGAGACAATGAAAAAAAGACTTAAAAATGTAAAACAGAATTATTAACTACATCGAGGTAAGAAGAATTATTTTTTAAATGTTATCCATTTATTAATCTTAGACTGGAAAGCTGAAAATGAGAAGGGAACAATAAAATAGCAATTAATACCTCTTTCACCTTCCTTTCAAACTTGCGCTAGAGATGAGATCAGATCTGGTGTTTGGAGATGTGATTTGAATATGCAGAAACGGGTTAAGAGAATTCATTAACTATCCCACCTCCATCCCTCTTCTTCTACCAAAAAGTAGAAAACTAAGACCGGCAAGGCATAGCTCAGAGGAGTAAGGAGACCGTTACTTTCTTTAAAAATCTGTATGTACGCAAACCAAGATGGCCTGCAATCCAAGGAAACAAAATAATTGGCAAAAATTATTTCTCAGCACATAGCCATATTCATGAAAAATATGGGGGATGCTTAAGGGGCTACAGTATCTGAAAAGAGTAAGTGTGGTATTTAAAACATGTTTTTAAAAAAGATGAAGATTAACCCCAAATTAAAAATATATAGTTTATTATATTAAAAAATTACAAAAGTAACATGAAAATGCCTGATAAGACATCAGGCAAAAGTACAGCTCAGACTAATCCAATTTTTTCTAAGATGAGCAGAGTAAGATTTTTTTTTATTTACTGCCCGAAATCCAAAGGTCAGTATAGCCTACGAAGTAAGATGTGAAATTCGTAAGGAGGAATCACAGACTGCGTAATGATTTCAGCATAACTTGGTTCATAAACTAGGTTGGGAAATCACAGGTTTGGTAGGTGACTTGAGATTTCTCCAAGTATATCAGCTTTCCGCTGGCAGGCTTGGTAGGAAATCCCCCTCTAGAAACACTGTGTTCCAAGAACACTATTTCAGTACTTGGAAGAAAGGGACTCAGGGCCCTCACATGACAGTAAACATGAAATTTTGTTGTGAGTGCAATTCTCTTTCAGGTTATACTTTAAATACTGGCAAATTGCAGGAAGAAATTTAAATTAAAAAGTGTAGTAAGAGTTGTTCTTTAGAAGATAGGTTTATTTTTGCTGCATCAACACAGACCTATTAGTTCAGCTACAGATAAGTGTCTTTTAAGATTAGAAGTAAACCAACATTGAAACCTGTAAAATATTTTACAACATCTTTCTAAGAAAGCAATGCAAATCCTCAGCCCTTTGGCCAGATGCTAGTTTGGATAACTTTTTCCCACTGAACTAGCCTCCAACATTTAAAGAAGAAAAATGTAGCAATTCAATTTTAAAAGAATCTATAATTTGGATCTATAACTTACTAACACCTCAAAAATGAAATAAAATTTCCAATTTCAACTAAAATCACGTGTATTATATTCAACAATCTGTGTAAGCACAAAGATTTTTCTTTTCTGCATAGTCAAACTAACTTTGTCCGCCCTAGTTTTCACGGAGGTACAGAGGTAAAATATATTTTAAATATGTAATGCAATTCCTAAATATGCTCTCTGTCCAAGTTTCAAAAAATCCCAGGGCCATTCTTCTCTTCCCGCTTCAACCCATCAAACTCTGATCATGGACTTCTTTTTCTGGAGTTGTAGATCTTTTGAAGACTCTTCATTATTGGCAAAAGTCCAAATTCCCTAGGCTGCCACTTCAATCCTTCCACAATTCAAGCTGAATTATCTTCTTCCTATTACCTCCCCAAGGTTGCTAATTACTACCCTGGAACACTCGTGTTTTCTCAGAACAATGCTTGTGTTCCCATTGCCTTCAATGAGAATGTACCCCTCTAAATAACTTCCATGTGCCCAAATCCCATCATTCCTCTGGGTTCAGCTCAAACACCTCTTCCATGAGGCTTTCCCCATCTCCCAAAAGGAATGCATCTCTCCCTCTGAGCCTCAATACCTTTCAGACTTGAGGTGGCAGCACTGGACACATTCTACCTGGTATTGCATTTCCCCCCACAATACAGCATCACTGTTCTAGTAGGATAAAAGCTTTCTGAGGGTAGGATCTTGTCTTTGCTTTCACATATCTATACCTATATCTATGTCTATATCTATACACATATAGATACAAATATATCTATACATATATCACCATGGTTAAGAGTGTGGCCCATGGCGTCACACTGCTTGTTTTTTATTTTTTTTAAATTTTAAAGACTTTATTTATTTATTTGACAGAGAGAGAGCACAGAAGGGAGAACAGCAGGCAGAGGGAGAGGGAGAAGCAGGCTTACTGAGCAGGGAGCCTGATGTGGGGCTCAAACCCAGGACCCGGAGATCATGATCTGAGTCGAAGGCAGATGCTTAATGTTTGAGCCACCCAGGCTCACTGTGACTGCTTGTGTTTTAAACCAGTCTTTATAAATCACTGTCTTGAGCAAATTATGAGGTATTCTATGCTTCAGCTTCCTTATTTGCAATACGCGATAAGGGCACCCACCTGAAAAGAACTGAAGATTATGCACGTGTTTTACATAGAGGCACGTGGGCCAGGGACCTGGTCTGCTATTCAGGGAATAGAAATGATTGCAAGTGTTTGGAATCACAGTCATCACCATCCTCCTCGTTCATGCTCCACGTGTACCCAGCCCAGAGCCTTGACTAGAACAGATGTTTAATATATGCTTTCTAAGTTGAATATTTTCTGGTCTTTTAAATCAAATGGAAAATAAAGCCACATATAAAATACTGACTAGAGAAAAGTAAACAAAAAACTCTCTCAAATGTAACATTTTATTTATTTTTTTTAAAAGATTTTATTTACTTATTTGACAGAGATCACAAACAAGCAGAGAGGCAGGCAGAGAGAGAGGAGGAAGCAGGCTCCCTGCTGAGCAGAGAGCCCGATGCGGGGCTCGATCCCAGGACCCTGAGATCATGACCCGAGCCGAAGGCAGCAGCTTAACCCACTGAGCCACCCAGGCACCCCACAAATGTAACATTTTAAGTAAGCAATAAGTAATCAAAGACATAGAGTGATATAAATTTCCAAATACATTAACTTTTTGGAAAGGGTGAAATAGCACTGCGTGGACATAATCTGAATATGGGGATATAATCTGAATACAGTTACAATTCTGAAAGTTGCTTTCATACCCACAGGTTGTCTAAGAGATTCTTCACATGTAAAATGAAGGTCAGTTCTAGTAGCATTATCAGAAATGCACAGAAGATCCTGAATCTGGGCAGGGAATGAAAAACAGCCAGTATTTAGAATATCATGTTCTAGGCAGAGAGCATGGGGAAGACTGACTTCTTTTTCCTTCTAGCTAATAATAGCTAGAAGTTGCAATTTTAATATGAAGCATATATTGGGGCACCTGGGTGGCTCCGTGGGTTAAAGCCTCTGCCTTCGGCTCAGGTCATGATCCCAGGGTCCTGGGATCGAGCCCCACATTGGGCTCTCTGCTCAGCGCCCTTCCTCTCTCTTTGCCTGCCTCTCTGCCTACCTGTGATCTGTCACATAAATAAATAAATCTTTAAAAAAATAATATGAAGCATATTAAAGCTTCATATTAAAACTGCAACTTCTAGCTATTTTTAGGTGAAATGTCTCTTGAACACAGATCACCAAACAATGCAAAACTACATTACCATTTTGTGAAGTAGACAAAATGACTTTAATAGGCTGAGTCTACAGAGTTCATATTCACTGGTGACCTAATCCAGAGATGAAGCTGTAATAATGGTATGAGAAATATTTTCACTACTCTTTTTCATGAATACGTGAAACAAAATGAAATGCCAACTGCTCCAAATATAGTCAGTATCAGGCTTTTAGGACATGAACTTATTAGTGGCTGAGTACTATATAGCCATATATACAGTACAAATCTGTTTCAAGGAAGTGAGTATTATACGTAAAGGCAAGGCAAGTAATCAAATGATGTCTCACACTAAAAGATCAGGCCACGTTTTGGATTTAGAGGATACCTACCTTTCAAAGAGGCTGAGATAGTTTGCAAAAAGTGACCGAAACAGTATCTTTCTCCACCAAGCTCTTAATTTGGAAAAATACATGCTAAGACAGGCAAGCAAGACATTAGCAATGTAACACAGGGCTCAGACCCTACGGTCACAATGGAAATCACAATGCTGTTTGTGTTTTGTCCATAAGGAGGCCTCAAAACTGCATGCTTCTATTTTTAGATTAGACCTTGATTTGGGTTTTCTTTCTGTTTTTAAAAGATTTTTATGCATTTACTTGACAGAGAGAGCAAGAGAGAGAGAGAGAGGGAGAGAGATAGCACAGGCAGAGGGAGCAGCAGGCAGAGGGAGAGGGAGAAGCAGACTCCCTGCTGAGGAGGACCCTGGGATCATGACCTGAGCCAAAGGCATCTGAGCCACCCAGGCGTCCCTTAATTTGTGTTTTAGAGTGTAGTGTGGTTAATGTCCTTCTATCTTCGGATAAGAGAAGAAATTAAGACTCGCAGAAAATCGAGCCTTTGCAGGTAAGTGCTGCTGTGGGGATAATGGGATGGGTAGGTACTGTGACATGTTGCAAAATGGCAGAGCCAGATTTTAGGGAAGGGATATCCCGAGTAGTTGATCTTGCATGAAGCAGTGCATTTTCTGACTCCTGAAGGGAATGAACTAGAATATAAACAGTAGTATGGCTTCATACCCACATTGAAAATTTGACCTGAATTACCACTGAGCAACTGTGGCAAGATAACCAACCATTCCCTCCCGACCCCCATGGGCCACTATGTCCTGCACTTTGATCACTAGGCGTTCTCTCAGAAAATGTACACCCGAGAAAGCAGAGCCAGATGCACCCTGTACGACAACAGGCAGGAAGTACATGGAACAGCCTGGCTTGATTTAGGGGCAATGCTATTAGTAAAAGGTTTATCAAGTACCAGGTTCACACTCTGGAAGAAGTCCGGCTCTTTTTAATTCTTAATCTTCCAGGGAAGTATGGTTTGCTGTGTTTAAAATACATTTTAGCATTTAATACTTGTTCAAATGAAGTCCTCAAAGAGCAAAGTATGAACTATTCATTTTCTAAAAAGCATGTGTGTGTATAAATAAAACTTGCTTATATATTAGCAAAGGACTTCTGTAAAACCGCAGACATGTTCAGTCGTGACAACCAAATATCAAACCTCATTCCAGGTTTTCTTCCTTTGCTACACAAACTGTTTCTACTATAGAGACTGAAGAGACAATTTCCAAAGCAATGTTTTCAAATTTTATTCACAAAGGAAATAACGGTGCCTGATAATACGTGGGCCATTTTACAGCAAGAGCATAGATTTCTGTGACAGAGAAATATTGCCAAATATTGGACAAGCTGCCTAACTTGTACCTCAGATTATTCTAGAAATGAAGAACAAAGCCCCCCAAATTATATTTGTTGCGCAAGTACAAAAAGTAAAGTGTTAGAATAAAAGACATGGAAACACACAGACTTGGACCTGACAACCCATACTTATTAGGCAAGAATCCATTTCTAACGAGTAGTCGTACATTTCCAAATAATTAATACTGAAAAAACTGGCCCTACGTTCACTCTTCACTCTAAGAAAATCATACCTTAATCTCAAATGATAAAACATGAGCATTATAATGTCTTGTTATGGTACTGGTAATTAAGAAATAAAGATTTACTGATAAAGTAAAAACATGTATGTACGTCACATATAAATCCTCTTAAGCTTAACTTTGAACCTAGTAATGACTGTTCTCTTTAAATTTATTTATTGAGATTTTATTTATTTATGTGACAGAGAGACACACAGCGAGAGAGGTAACACAAGCAGGGGGAGTGGGAGAAGGAGAGCAGGCTTCCCGCGGAGCAGGGAGCCCAACGCACAGCTCAATCCCAGGACCCTAGGATCATGACCTGAGCCAAAGGCAGACGCTTAATGACTGAGCTACCCAAGAGCCCCTGTTCTTCCTAAATTTAATTACAAAGGGCAACAAAAAGAAATCTGTCCATAACATGTATTAAACTTCCACTTTGTTGAAAATTACATCAACTGATACTTAGACAGTTTTGAGGGATATAAAAATGTTTAACATGATAGGTAAGTGGGGGCCAAAAGACAACATGAAAACATAGACTCAAACAGAAAAAGATGAGAGAAGTTAAAAGTCACGGCTCTGGAGTCAGACTGCCCGTGTGTGAATCCTTGGTCTACCAATTACTAAGATGTTGGGCTTCAGAGAAAGTAATTAATCTCTCTGTGCCTCACACTTCTTATCTGAGAGTAACTTCACTCAGGTTTATCATGAAGATCTTATGACATGTAACGTCTTGGAATAGCAAATGACACAAAGTAAGTGCTCAATAAACATTAGCTAGTATTATTAAAAACTAAGAGAAACATAGTTATTTCTGAAGCTCAAACGCTAAAATGGCTGGCTTATAATGCCAGGCACTGAGGAGAGATCCGGAAGATACAGAACAGGAGCATGGCATCTGCTGGTACATCTTAAACAGGAACAACTTAAGTTGGTAACTGATGATAAAAGTTAAGAAACTAAAACTCAGCTCCAGTTGATAGGAATGAACAAGCCAGAGATCTATATATATGCCAAAGGCTGTAAAGTAACAGTGAAACAAAGGATGAAAGAGAACAAAGAAAAAAAGAGGCAGGAGTCAGGTGTTTTGGTCGCTAATAACCAGAAAGATGTGAAATAAATGCACTGAAATGAAAACTTCTAGACATGGTAACATATTTTTGGAAGTACCTAGCTGCAGGCTGGACTGATCAATTTGATGAAAGAACTTTAGTAACATGTGAAAATAATACACTTGAACATCACTCTAACGTTTATACTAAAAAATAAAAATAAACACCATCACCTCCCTCCACCCTCCTACCCCCGCAAAAAGATCCAAAAGATCTTCCAAATACTTGCAGAAGAGCTACTTAGTATTACCCTGGCAACACTGGCCAAACCTTAAAAGGAAATAGCAACTGTCACATCAGAATTTTCAGATTCAGTATCTCCATGGGTACACCTCTGATTTCTGATTGCAGCCAGCTTTTCTGTTCAATAAACAGTTTTGAACATTATAATCAACTTCTTTTTAATCAAAACTAGTCATATTGGCAAATTAGGTAGTACTGAGAAATGTAATTCATTATGGCAGTTTTCTTTCTAAGTACGTTTTTAATCAGTTTTGGATGCAGGTGCACTTTTAAAAGAAAAGCAACAAATTTCCACTGATGTCTCTGAAAAAGATACTGGTTTTGTTAGAAATAGTAAAAGTGAAGTCAAAATTTTTAAGTCTCCATGAGGCAGTTCATGCACAAAACTACTCTGAACTGATTTGTTATTTTCTAACTTTCACTACGAGGACATGTTGCCTCATGCATTCCTATTTTTGAAGAGTTTAATGAAAAAGCAAATAATACAATTCCATAAATAAATCAGTACCACGTAAATGAAAAACTTGCTTATTCTTTTCTAAATACCTATTAGCAAACTTTGTTCTAAAATACAATTAAGAAAAATATGACAAATTCAATCCTGAGGTCTAATTTTAAATTACATTCATTTTCCAAAAATATAATTAAAATGAGGTTATAAAGAAAGCCTGGTGGTGGGTATTAAGGAGGGCATGTATTGCATGGAGTACTAGATGTGGTGCATAAACAATGAATCCTGGAACAATGAAAAAATAAAGTAAAATTAAAAAAAATAGAAGATAAAAAAGTAAAAAAATCAATTCTGCCCATTTTAGAAGAAAATTTACTTGCTCAGATTAGCTATTGCTTTGCATTACTATTAATACATGATTTTCTCTTTATATCGAGTCTTGTCTAGAATAAGGTAGTGACATTCTTTCATAATGCCCACTAAGGTATCTGTTTACTTCTTTTAATACTGATAGTTAAAATGTACTGATCAAAATGTTGATATGCCATGCTATTTTGAAAACAACATACCTACTTAATAAAATGGGTCAAATGAATACTGAATATATCAAAATACTCCACATTACTCTGGATAAAAATACCACTTCAGCAAGTTCTTCTTAGATAGGATAACTAACTATACACAATACCCAAGAACTGGGGGAAGAAAATGAACCCACCAAAAAGGTTAACACTAAATAAACAGCTTTTACAGACTCATTAAGCAGTATAAACATTCACAGCATTTTCCTCCGGTTAAAGTATATTGATAAGCCTCCATTAAATGGTCTCATCATTTTCCTAGCTTCTCTTAATTTCAAATCTGTACTTCCTTACAACTTTCCTTTAAGAGAAAATGGATCATGATAGCAAATGAGGACACATTTATCTCTTCCCCTTCCCCTCAAATTCTCAATAGACTCTATTGTTTAAGAATAGAAACACCAGTAATTCAGGAAAACAAGAAATAATACCATCACAGAACAGAAAATTAGAGGAAGTTCTATAAGCTAAAAATCAGAGGAGGTTTTGTTTTCTTTTATGCTTTTTTTAGAGAGAGAATGCAAGGGGGTACAGAATAGGGGAGAGACAGGATCCCAAGTAGGCCCCATGTTCAGCTCAGAGCCCAATGCAGGGCTTGATCCCACAACCTTGAGATTATGACCTGAGCCCAAATCAAGAGTCGGATGCTTAACTGAATGAGCCACCCAGAGGCCCCAAAAATCGGAGATTTGGTTAAAGGAAAAAAAAAATCAAATCAGAGAAAACTGGACTAAAAACAAGCAAAGGAGAAGCTGCTATATATAAGCTCAGAAAAACAAAGCTCAGATCGGTAAATATTAAAGGGGGAGCATATTTTCTCAAATGTGCTTTCTGACCATGCAGAGTCCCAGAGCGAACAGTGGGATCAGAGGAACAAAGCAAGGTTTCAGGTCACGTATGAGAAGGAAGTCCTAAACCCAGACGACAAATTCCTGCAACAAGGAATACCCTGCCTAGCCACACTCTCTCATTTTGCCCTGTACATCACTGGATGAAGACATTTTTTTTTTTTAATTTATTTTTTTTAAGGTTTTATTTATTTGACAGAGAGAGAGAGACAGAGATCACAAGCAGGCAGAGAGGCAGGCAGAGGCAGAGAGAGAAGCAGGCTCCCCGCTGAGCAAGGAGCCCGATTCGGGGCTCGATCCCAGGACCCTGATCATGACCTGAGCTGAAGGCAGCGGCTTAACCCACTGAGCCACCCAGGCGCCCCTGGATGAAGACTTCTTAATATGTATCTTATTAACCCCAAGAAATAAAGAAGAATGGATTCTCATTTGGACTGGGGAGTAAATACTGTACAACCGTGAAAACTGCTCGACCTAGAGTTTCAACTATATGTACAAACAACCAACAATCACCAATCATTTAGGGAAACGTTAGCAAGAAAGTCATCACATTTAAACTGAAGTAATAACACACCAGCAGAGCAAAATATAATTAACACTCTCAGTGAAATGAAAAAAATAGCACATCAACAACAACAAAAGGAATAGGCAATTGATATTTTGATAGGGATCACATTAAATCTGTAGATTGCTTTGGGTAGTATAGACATTTTAACAATATTAATTCTTCCAATCCATGAGCATGGTATATCTGTGTTTTTTGGTGTCATCTTCAATTTTTTTCCACCAGTATCTTATAATTTCCAGAGTTCAGGTCTGTCACCCTTTTGATTAAATTTACTCCTAGGTATTTTATTCTTTTTGAGGCAATTGCAAATGGGATTGCTTTCTTAACTTCCCTTACTGCTACTTCATTATTAATGTATAGCAATGCAATAGAAATGCAAAGTATTTTAATTTTGCATCCTGCAACTTTACTGAATTCATTCATTAGTTCTAATAATTTTTAGGGTTGTCTTTAGTATTTTCTATATATATAAATATATATATATATTTAAATATATTTATTTATATATTATATATATATACAAAAAACGTTCATATACCATATATAATTGGTATCAGGTCATCTCCAAATACTGGCATCTTTACTTCTTTCTTACCAATTTGGATGCTTTTTATATTTCTTTTCTTTGTCTGATTGCTGTGGCTAGGACTTCTAGTACTATGTTGAATGAAAGTGGCAAGAGGGGCATCCTTATCTTGTTCCTGATCATGAAGGTATAGCTTTCAGTTTTCCCCCACTGAGTATGCTATTAGCTGTGGGTCTCTCCTATATGTTCTTTATTATATTGAGCACATTCCCTCTATATCCACTCTGTTGAGTTTTTAATAATATGCAGATGTTGAATTTTGTCAAATGCTTCTGCATCTACTGAGAAGATCACATTTTATCCTTCATTTTGTTAATGTGGTAGAGCACGCGAATTGATTTGCAGATTCTGAATCATCGTTGCATTCCTGTAACAAATGCCATTTAAAGTTGGTGAACAATTCTTTTAATGTATTGTTGAATTAGGTGAAAGGGATTGAGAGGTACGGACTTCCAGTTAAAAAATAAGTAAGTCGCGGGGATTAAAAGTACAGCATAGGGAAGACCGTCAATAATATTTTAATAACTTTGTATGGACAGATGGTAACTATACCTTTTGTGGTAAGCACCATATAATGTACAGAACTGTTGAATCACAATGTTGTACCTGTAAAACTAATAGAATACTGGATGTCAACTACACTTCATATTAAAAAAGGCTATTTTGAAAAAGATTTCCACAAAATTAAAAATATACCTGATAAAGACAAAAAAAGCCTAACAAAATGGACTGAACATAAAGGACCCATCTAAAGATCAAATCATTGAGCCCAGACAAAAAGGACAAGAGATTGATTCTCCACAATCTACTGCAAAATGAGAAAAAACATAAAGTAAGAGAAATGGAAGGCAGATTTAGAAGTTCCAGCAGCTACCTAACAGAAGGATAAAACAGAAGAGGGTGAAAAAGTAATCACAGAAATATAAGAAGAAAATTTTCCTTGGGTAAAAACAGATTCAGGCTTTCAGACAAAAGTGGGTGGAGGCACCTAAAGGAGAACACTAATAATAAAAACAGATACTTAATCACATGTTGGTATAATACAAGAACTCTGTGAACACAAATTTCAAAATCTTCTGGGGGGGGTGTGGGGTTGAGGAGAAGAAAAGACCAAAGGAGAAAGGGAGTCATCTACAAAGATAGGAAAATCACATTGACATCAGAATTCTTTTTGACAAAATCAGATAATGAAAGTCACTAGAGCAATCTCTTCAAAACTCGAATGTACACTTATTTAAATGGAGAATTCTGTCAAGTCTAATAAGCAATCAAGCAAGAGATTAAATGTACACGTTCAGTCATATAAAGACTCAGGCTAGTTTATACCTTCTGATACAATCTAAAAGAATAACTAAGTGGTCAAGTCTACTAAAACAAAACAAAATAAATCAATAAGGAGGATGTACAATGAAACTGTGATGCCAAAAGGCAGTAAAACTCAATTCAGTAAATTAAATTTAGTAAAACTAAAATCAATTACTGATACATAATGTTAAAAAGAAATAACAATCTAAAATTAAGGCACAGAACATTTTAAAATAAAACCAGGGAAGAAATAATACACATATACTAAAAAGTTCTAGATATTATTTGGAAAGAATACCAACATTCGGTGAATGCAACGTTTTCGGGTGTTCTCAAAATATTCTTTTTATTCGGTTATACAAAGAAATGCCCAAAAAAGAAAAAAAAAAGAGACTCATTTCTGTGCATTTATATTTAATATAAGCTTGCTTGTCTCCAGATATACCCCTATTTAAAAATCAATTAAATCCTTACTAGTATACAAATATCACCATAATACTGCTCCTGGAGCTACTGAGCCCTCTTTAAAACTAATTAGACAATAATGATAATATATGGCATTGAATGTCCTATATGGATTGGAACCAAACAATGAAATCAAGTCTATGAAATTATGGACTCAGAAAGGTTCAGTATTAATTCTTGGAAAACACATCCTCCAAAATTCAGATGACCACAGAATTTTTTTTTAGGTTTCATACATTTTATTTTTTTCAAGTTTTAATTTAGATTCCAGTTAGTTAACATACAGTGCAATATGCGTTTCAGGCATACAATACAGTGATTCAACACCTGTACACACAAGAGCCAGTGCTCATCACAACAAATGCTCTCCTTAATCCCCATCACCCATATAACCCAACCTACCAACCAACCCCCCTCTGGTAACCATCAGTTTGTCCTCTATAGTTAAGATTTTTTCTTGGTTTGCCTCTGTCTCTTTTATTCTCTTTGCTCATTGGTTTCATTTCTTAAATTCCGCATGTGAATGAAATCATATGGTACCTTTCTCCAATTGACTTATTTCGCTTAGCATAATACCCTCTAGCTCAGTCCATGCTGTTGGAAACGGCAAGATGTCATTCTTTTTTATGGCTGAGTAATATGCCATTACATATTTTAATATATGTAACACAAGTATGTATACATACACACACCACATCCTCCTTATCCATCCATCAGTTGATGGCTGTTAAGCTATCCGTAATTTGGCTATTGTAGATAATGCTGCTATTAACATCGGGGTGCATGTATCCCTTGAATTAGTATATTTGTGTTGTTAGGGTAAATATCTAGTACTGCAACTGCTGCATAACAAGGTAAGTCTATTTTTAACCTTTTGAGGATCCTCCATACTGTTTTCCAGAGTGGCTGCAGCAGTCTGCATTCTCACCAAGTGTTAAGAGGGTTCCCCTTTCTCCACAACCTCGCTAACAACTGTTGATTCTTGCTAACATCATGTTGTTGATTTTAGCCATTCTGACAGGTGAGGTGACAGCTCATTGTAATTTTGATTTGTATTTCCCTGATGGTGAGTGATATTGAGCATCTTTTCATGTATCTATTGGCCATCTGTATGTCTTCTTTGGAAAAATGTCTGTGCATGTCTTCTGCCCATTTTTTAAATTGGATTGTTTTTTGGGTGTTGAATTTTATAAGTTCTTCATAGATATTGGATATTAATCCCTTATCAGGTAGGTCATTTGCAGACATCTTCTCCCATTCTATAGGCTGCCTTAGTACTGTTGGTTCATTCACTGTACAGAAGCTTTTAATTTTGATGAATCCCAATAGTTCTTTTTTTTTTCCCCTTTTGTTTCCCTTGCCTCTGGAAACATTTCTAGAAAAAAGTTGCTATGGCCAATGTCAAAGAAGTTGCTCCTGTGTACTCTTCAAGGATTTTTATGGTTTTAGGTCTCACATTTAGGTCTTTAATCCACTCTGAATTTCTTTTTGTGTTTGTTTTAAGAAGGTGATCTACTTTCATTCTTTTGCATGTTGCTGTCCAGTTTCCCCAACACTATTTGTTGAAGAGAGCTTTTCCCACTGGACATTCTTTCCTGCTTTGTTGAAGATTAACTGAACATACTGCTATGAGTTCATTTCTGGGTTTTATATTCTGTTCCATTGATCTATGTGTCTATTTTTGTGTCAGTACTATGTTGCTTTCATCACTGCAGCTTTCTAATAGAACTCGAAGTCCGGAATTATGATGCTTCCAGCTTTGCTTTTGTTTTTCAAGATTGCTTTGGCTATTCAGAGTCTTTTGTGGTTCCATACAAATTTTAGGATTGTTTGTTCTAGCTCTGCGAAAAACGCTACTGGTACTTTGACAGGGATTACACTAAAAAATGTGTAGACTGCTTTGACTACTACAGGCATTTTAATAATATTTGTTTTTTCCAATCCATAAGCATGCAGTGTCTTCCCATTTCTTTGTGTCGGCTTCAATTTCTTACCTCAGTGTTTTACAGTTTTCATAATACAGGTCTTTTACCTCTTTGGCTAGGTTTATTCCTAGGTATTTTATGGGTTTTGATGCAATTATAAATAGGATTGATTTTTTAATGTCTCTTCAGGCTGCTTCATTACTGGTGTAAAGAAATGCAACTAGATTTCTGTAGAATGATTTTGTATCCTGTGATTTTACCGAATTTGTTTCGGTCTTAGCAGTTTCATGGTGGAGTCTTTTGGGTTTTCTATAAAGAGTATCATGTCATCCACATAAAGTGAACGTTTTACTTCTTCCTTACTGATTTCTATGCCTTTTTATTTCTTTTTGTTTTTTGACTGCTGTGGCTAGGGCTTCCACTATTATGTTAAATAACAGTGTTGAGAGTGGACATCCCTGTCTTGTTCCTGACTGTAAAGGAAAAGCTCTCTGTTTTTCTCTGTTTAGGATGATATTAGCTGTGGGTTTTTCATATATGGCATTTATTATGTTGAGGTATGTTCCCTCTAAACCTACTTTGTTGAAGGTTTTTATGAAATGATGTTGAATTTGTCAAATACTTTTTCTGCATTTATCAAAATGATCATATGGTTCTATCTTTTTATTAAAGTGGTGTATTACATTGCCTAATTTCCGAATATTGAGCCACCCTTGCAATCCAAGAATAAATCTTACTTGATTGTAGGGAATGATTTTTTAATGTGTTGATGGGTTTGGCTTGCTAGTATTTTATTGAGAATTTTTGCCTCTGTTGCTCACCAGGGATATTGGCCCATAATTCCCTTTCTTAGTGGTGTCTTTATCTAGCTTTGGTATCAAGGTATGATGCTGGCCTCATAGAATAAATTTGGAAGATTCCCTTCCTCTTCTATTCTCCAGAATAGTTTGAGAATAGGTATTAACTCTTCCTTAAATATTTGGTAGACTTTTCCCATGAAGCCATCTGGTTCTGGACTTTGTTGGGTGTTTTTGGGAGTTTGTTGGGAGTTTTTTGATTACTGATTCAAACTCTTTGCTGCTTATTAGTCTTCAAGTTTTCTACTTCTTCTTGTTCAGTTCTGGTAGTTTGATATGTTTCTAGGAATTTATCCATTTCTTCTAGGTTGTTCAATTTGTTGGCATATAAGCTTTCATAATATCCTCTTATAACTGTTATACTTCTGTGGTATTGTTATTTCTCCTCTCTCATTTGTGATTCTATTTATTTGGGTACTTTCTCTTTTCTTTTTGATAAGCCTGGCTAGAGATTCATCTCTTTTATTTATTTTTCCAAGGAACCAGATCCTGGTTTCATTGGTCTGTTCTGTTTTTTTTTTTTTTTTTAATTTCTCTATCACTTATTTCTGCTCTAATCTTTATTATTTCCCTCCTCTTGCTGACTTTAGGCTTTGCTTGTTTCTTTTTCTATCTCCTTTAGGTGTGAGGTCAAGTTGTTTATTTGGGATTTTTCTTACTTTTTGAGGTGGGCCTGTATTGCTATAAATTTCCCTCTTAGGATGGCTTTTGCTGCATCACAAAGGTTTTGGACCATTGTGCTTTCATTTTCATTTGTTTCCATGTATTTAAAAAAAATTCTTCTTTATTTCTTTGTTGACCCATTCATTTCTTAGTAGCATGTTGCTTAATCTCCACATACCTGACGTCTTTCCAAATTTTTTTCTTGTGGTTGAGTTTAGTTTCAAAGCATTGTGGTCAGAATAGGTGCATGGTATGACTTAAAAATTTTTTTATTTGTCGAGGCGGGTTTTGTGACCTATTATGTGATCTTTCTGGAGACTATTCCACGTGCACTTGAAAAGAATTCTATTCTTTTCAATTCTTACAGAATTCTGTATTAGGATGGAATGTTCTGAATATATTTGTCAAGTCCCTCTGGTCCAGTGAGCCACTCAAAGACATTGTTACTGGGACGCCTGGGTAGCTCAATTGGCTAAGCAGCTGCCTTCGGTTCAGGTCATGTTCCCAGTGTCCTGGAATCGAGTCCCACATCGGGCTCCTTGCTCGGCGAGGAACCTGCTTTTCCCTCTGTCTCTGCTGCCACTCGGCCTGCCTGTGCTCACTCTCTCTCTCTGGCAAATAAATAAATAAAATCTTAAAAAAAAAAAAAAAGACATTGTTACCTTGTTTATCTTCTATTTAGATGATGTCTCCATTTGATGTAGGCAGGGTGTTAATGTCCCCTATTTAATTAGTTTATTACTATAATACAAATGTTGTTACATTTGATGGAATCACTGAATTCCCTAAGTTTGTTCTCATGTTCCATTAATTCTCCTTTCTTTCATTCAGCTTCATTATTTTCCATTATTTTGACTTCTAGATCACTAATTCATTCCACCGCTTCTTCCAGCCTGCTTCCATGTTCATGGAAACATCAAGCCTATTTCCAATTTCATTCACTGCACTCTTCATCTCTGATGGATTCTTTCAAAACTCTTCTATCTCTGTGGTAAGAGTCTCACTTATGTTTTCAATTCTTTTCTCAAGCCCAGTGAGTATCTTTATGATTGTTGCTTTAAATTCTCTAGCAGGCATGCTATTTATATCTGTTTTGCTTAGATCTCTGGCCATGGCCTTATCCTTTTCTTTCATTTGGGATAAATTTCTCTGTCTTGGCATTTTTGTCTAAGTCTGCCTCGTCTCTGTGCTAAAAAAGCCACTATGTCTCCTGGTTTCTTTGATGTGGCCTCTTCTCTCTCCTTAGTTGTGGAGTTTGTTCTATCAGTCTTCAGGTCAATATCTGGGGTATTTATGATGACTGAATTACCTCATTGTGTTTTGGGGATGAGGAGAACCTAGGGTCCTTCTATTCTGTGACCATCTTCCTCTCTTGACCATAGAATCTTGATCATGGAGTTATACTGCATAAAAGCAGTCCATACATACGAATCTTCAAATTATCTATAGCTAATGTTCCAATTAAAATTGACTGGAACCTACCAAAATGGCCTTCCTTTTGTTCAGTGAACAAGTTTGGTGTTTTCCTTTTCTTTCTAAGAAATGTACATAATTTTGAAAAGAATTGGTATTTACTAAAAAGAATAGCAAGTCTTAAGCTAGCACCATGACTTTAGGTAGAGGGCCCATTCCCTCCTGCCTATGAAAATCTTTGTGCTGCTCTTTGGAGCTCCTTTCTATCTGCTAGATGGGATGCTGCCTGATTCATAAATGGTTGGGGGAAAAATGCTAGTAAAATCTTTCAAATTTACTTAAATTCTATTTGTTGTTGTTTTAATACTACTGAGTAAACAACAAACTGTATACTTTAAGTATCTATAAAGGGTCTTTATAAGAATCAGATGACTTTTTTTTTTTTTAAACAGAGAGCAAGGAGAGAGAATCTTAAGCAGATTCAGCACTGAGAGGGGAGCCTGTCACAGAGTTCAATCTCATGACCCTGAGATCATCTGAGCTGAAGTCAAGAGTCAGACGGTTAACTGACTGAGCCACCCAGATGCCCCAGATGTTTTTGTACCTTGTTTCAAATGTCAATATGAGGGGCCTGGGTGGCTCAGTCGGTTGAGTGCCTGACTCCTGGTTTCTGCTTGGGTCATGATCTCAAGGTCCTGGGATCAAGCCCTACCTCAGGCTACACACTCAGTGGGGAATCCCCATGAGGATTCTCTCCATCTGCCCCTCCCCCCTCTAAAATAAATAAACAAAACTTAAAACACAAAACAAATGTCAATATGACACAGAGGGGAGAAGCTGCTCATCTTCTAACTTCTTAAAACGTAAATCCAAGGACCATTAACCAACACTCTTCAGATTTTAACTGTCATATAGATACATGGAACTGGTAATTTCTGTAGCACCCAAATGTAAAATGTAAAAGTCTATTACAGATTTAAAATAATACCCAAATTATATTTCAGCATAATCTTACCCATGCTTACTGACCTTTAGGAATAGGTATAACAATGTTCTTCATGTATTTAGTAGCTCCAAAATGAACAGAAGTTGCAAACTGTACCATGAGAAGTTTCCCCAAGTCCCCTAGTTCAGTCTCATTCAGCGATACAAGATCATCTTGGACTTTACAACAGTATGGTCAACTTTCATTACATTTTAGATTCTTTTCTTCTGATCATATCTATCCAGAAGCCAGCCACAGCATTTTAATATGGTAAAATATTGTGGACTTGTCACCCTTGGGATATTTTTCAAATGCTTTTGGAAATTTTTATAGAAGGTAATTTCAGTCATGCATATTTGGGCTAATTTATTTAGCTGAGAATGAATACAAAAATAGCTCCATATGCATATCCATGAAAATTTAAGAAAATGAGAAAAATTAAGATTGGCTCTAACTGCAATGTTTCTGTACACTGCAACTCAATAAACATTGGTAAATGTTTCAAAGACAAGAAATATGTTTTTCTCTCCCACTTAATGAGATCAACATTTTCCAATATTTTAATAAAGCATTTTGTATCTCCTACAGGCAAAAAGATACAGTTCAAGAGTCTAAATAAATTTGAATTTGCAGTTAGCATATATGTACACTATTAAATATTAGTGTTGGCTTACACTATCATTAAATTCAAACTAAAATCATGAAACATAAAGACTAATTGTTCCTAAATTATATCCCATCAATAGATGACCAAATGAAAACATCTTCAGAGGAAAAATGTAGTTTTTGGTAGATTCCTAAGATTGAGCCACCAATAGTGAATTACTCTTGAAAAGAAGGTCTGCTTCAATTTGTGAAAAATCTGTAAAATGGGGAATAGTGAATGAACAATAAATATGAAAATAACGTAACACAAAATTGAGCATCTGTAATGATATGAGGGCTTCAGGAACAATGGACAGGCATTATAATGACAACAGGTCTCCCTGATTGGCAGCATTAAATAGGAGTTCTGTGCACACGGGTGCACCTGGACATAGGCAAGCTCCATGTTAGGCATGAGCTGTAGTGAGTACATAAGAAGCCGTCTCCCAGGCTCAAAGGCCAGAATAATGCAGGTCTATTTGTGCAGTGCCAAGAAGCACAACAGAAACCTTACCCCTTCCTCTATGGCTTGCTCCCTTTCTTTGGAAATGAGGCTCTGGTTCCTGACCTGGGGATGTAGATGACGGGCAGGGAAGTCTATCATCCTGATTTCATGTACAGACCTGTAATGAATCTTCCTGCTTTTCAGTTCTACATCTTCTTCCTGCCCTTGCTCACACTCGCAGATTTTCAGCACAGAGGCTCTTTCTGGTTCAGCCAGGTGGACGAGTGTACTCTCACCTCTGGGCCCCCCTAGGGCTTGTTTCATTCGACAGCTCACTCCCCTCTTTCCTTCTCCCACTAACTTCTTGAAAACCTGCAAGTGCTAGTGAGTCTCTTGGGTTTTCTGTGCTGCACGGATCTCCTTTAGGTGCACCTATGTGTCTATTTGCATGAAGTGTCAAGAGGGACAGGAAGTCTACCTGTCTAGTCAGGCCTCCATCTTGCACCAGCTGGGGCTACTTTTCAAAAATCAGACTTCTTCCAGCTAGTGCCTGTAATTGTGTATAAAAGTCTTCTCTGCTAACCTTTCTCAGCTCTAAATAAATTTTAAAACTCCACAGCATTTCAATTTAATATAAATTGATGAGAAATCAGCAGTGATTTTCATACCTGAGTGCTAACAAATTACCACTGCTACACCCAAAGCTTACTTAAGAAAACCTAATCCCTCTAGTGAATCTTAAGAAGATTCATTTTCTGTTTTGAGTTCAAGGGTTACCTTACAAACTAAAAGATCAAATGCGTTTTTTTCCAGTTAACTCAGGAATTATCAGCAAGATAATGAAAAAAATCTTGCTTTTTTTTTCCCCTCAAGAAGGCAATGAGTCAAAAGGATCAATGATGATAGTGTATGGAATTTTGGGGAAATACAGTTTGCCATTATTCATAAAATCAAATTTAAAAAAATAGCAATAATATAATCTTTAAAAATTCTAGGAACAGATACTAACTTTATGACAAACAACACGGAATAACAAATATGATTGTTAAGTGACAATATGAATCACAATTAATTGAATCATTATGTTGATTTATTACTTCACTGCCATTGTCTCATTGCTGGTCATAAAATCAGATATGGAACTGATCTCTAGCCAAGAATTCCCAAAAAAACAGAAGCATAACAAGAAGCACAAGTCATATAAAGGCAGCTTAAATCTGTACCATATTATACTCTATTTTTAAGATTTTAATAAACTCTAGAAAAACATTCTGAAAAATTACAAAATAGTATAGTTTACATGATCTAAACCCACAGAACATCTCTGCCATGCTAGTAACATCCTATAATTTTTTAGAATTCAAATTTAACCTAGCGGAAGAGGAGCACCGTGGTAGAGGTGGGAAAAGGGAATACGCTGACCTCCACAATGTCTTCTCATTTCTAAATCCTCTAGTTAATTTCACAGTCTCAGTTCTTTACTTATTAATGCTTCAGTACCATCAGAAATAAAAGTTACTTTTCATTTAATATCACAGGAATTTCAAAATCCTACATGAGACGAATGTGTTTGGAATTGAGATCCTATGTTAAGACAAATGAGCACTACAAAATCAGACTTTGTGATCTGTTGCAGCCAGGTCATTTAATTTATCCAGATGTCTGACAGATGAAAGATCCAAATGCTGAACCACAATAATTACTGGAATAATGTTTGGGAACCTACTAACTATTGGCATAAAACAAAAAGTAAAGGATTTTTCAATAAAAAATACTTACTTTTAATCATTTATATATTTGAAATAGCCCCAACTATTAAGAGTCTTAAATAGACAAAAGTAAATAGAGCATGTGGTAAAATTTTGACTTTACAGGAAGAATATGCTGGTAACTAGGTTTTGAAGTGAACTAATAACATAGTTTAATACTTTTTTTTCTCTCACTAGAAACAGTAAAAATTGCTAAAGACAAATATTACTAACATTTAATATAGCATAAAATTATAATAATGTATATTGAGCTATTTTTTGATTTCTACTTTAGTATTGTTTTTAAAGACTGGTGGGAAAGTAAAGAAAAGTAAGATTATCTGCACAGCCAGGCCACAGTGGTTTTCAACTCTGGTTCTAACAGAACCAACAGGGACTACTATTAAAAATTTTCTATGCTCAGGACCACTCTCAAAGATCCTGCAAATCTTTAGACCAGGACAGATGCATTAAAACAAAACAAAATTACATCAAAAGCCCTAAAACTGCATAGGCTATTCTAATGCCTACTTAGGGTCTGGAACACCTGGCATAGACCAGCTTATGTTCTCATGTCTTCCTCGACCTTTCCATGTCTTTGGCGTAAAACTCTTTATTCTTCCTCTTTCATTCAGTTTACCTCTGTAAGCTTTCTTTCTTTCTTGGTTTCCTTTCCTTTTCTTTCTTTCTTTTCTTTTTTTGATTTTTAAGTTTTGACTTTCATGTGAGTTAGTTGACAGTGCTATGTTAGTTTCAGGTGTACAATATAGTGACTCAACACTTCCTCCCACACATCAACCAGTGCTCATCACAAGTGCACTCCTTAATCCCCATCACCTTTTCTGACTTTGACATTGTGCTTTCTCTAATTATTCCTTACAGGGTTGCCCTGTAGTTCATCTGTATTAGAAGTAAAAATCCAGTGTTGCCCAAAAGCTACAGTGAAGTCAACTTATGCATTCTAAAATTTTATTTAAGGGGAATTCAAGGTCACAGAGGGATGACTGTTTCATGAATATTCTGATGTGAGCACACAGTAGTATGGTATAAGGGAAAATACACAGGTTTTGATCCCTTATGCAGTTAAGAAAAGCAATACATGACAGAGCACGAGTTTCTGGTGAAAAGTAGTGCAGGTGAACTCAACGATCTATCCTGGCAGATTCCAGTGGTATGGAACTCAGCAATGTGAAGATGGTATGGAACTCAGCAATGCGAAGGGAAAAACTTTGATAATCTTTCAGTCAAAACCATCTCTCAGTGATAAGAATATCTTCATCAGTCATTACAGGGGATCTATTGTAGTGACTGACTTCATCATACCCCTCTTTTGGATTTAAACAGATGATGTGGCCTAGAAATGGTCAGATGGATTGTGGTCTGGTTTGAAATTTGTATCCTGCAATCTCTTACATTTTTGGAAAATGTTTATAATTTTTTATAGTGGATTTTATTCTGCCTTAATAATCTCATCATCATCTTCTTCTTCTTCTCCTTTTTTTTTTAAGTAGACTCCATGCCCAGTGTGGAGCCCAATGTGTGGCTTGAACTCATGACCCTGAGTTCAAGACCTGTGATGTGATCGAGTTGTATGGTAAACCAACAGAGCTATCCCGGCACACCTCTACCTTAATAATTTCCAATTTCTTACTTAGTAAGCTTATATGAATAAAATAATAATACTGATCCTTTGAGTTAATGTACGTAATTTACCAACCTTCAGACTACATATACACACTAATGAAACACACATACTTCAGAAGGTTCCCTGAGTACAATGAGTTCTGTGACACCAGCCTTTATTTTTACTCTTTATATCCAAACTTACAACGTCTTACTCTAGCCCAAATGCTTTAAAATTTCATTTCATCAGAATTCAGATCTTCTGATAACTATGTTGTCACCTCTAAAAACTACATAGTGGAGGTTATTGGAAAACCAGATGCTTAAATAATTCCAGGAAATCTATTTCCTTCTTGATTGTTTTGAAACTTAATTAATACTAAGATATTCTTTAAATTGTTTTTCTTTTGACCTTATACTGACATAGACACTAAGAAAAAGTCATAGGATTTTATTTTTGATGGAAGGGAGTACTCGAACATTAAAACAATAATAACTTAAAAGTCAGAAATAATCACTATTTTCTACTTTTTTGGGGGGGGGGTAAAGATCCCAAATTAAGTTTTCCAGGATATGAATAGATTAGAAGGTCAAATAAACAGACAAATCTGAGGGGTTTTTTTTTGAGTTGAGAGAAGAGTTATTTTAAAATATGTGAATTGCTGCAGAAAACAGATAATATAAATGTGCTTTTTTATTCCAAAACACCATCTGTAAAAGGTTTAACTTTGGGACTTCTGATCTCCCATATAAGAAGCTTTCTCAGCAAAGAAAGAGCCGGAGGACATGTATTGGGCTTAGTGACTGAAGTCATCATAATCCACAAATTTATGTGTGGGAAGACAGAACAATTCTTTAAAATACATAAGTCTTTACTCAGATATTTAAAAACAAAAAAAAAAGAAAGAAAGAAAAAGGGAAAAAAACCCTGCCATTTTCCCCCTTAATATTTCATTGTTAGTTTGTCTTTAGTCTATCCAAGAAAATCTTACAGACATAAGAAAATCTTTTGACAAATGTATGATGTGAGGAGCTGTTTGGTGACTCATTTCAAGATTTAAAGTAGGGAAATAAAAAAATTAAATCTGCATTTTGGAAAGAATCAAGTATTTGCTGAGGGCCTGTCATGTGCCTAATTTGAGACTATGGCAGTTCTTAAATTATGACTTGTAAAAATCTGGGGGAATAACTTTTACCTTATAGAATATTTCCTCAAAGTGGTATTCAGTGAATTTGCAAATAAAACTTTCTGGCTGGATTGTCAAGGAGTGAAATTTCCTACTTGAAAGTGTATTTTCATTTACTTACTCATATATTTTGAAGATTTAATTGGTTTTATTAAGTGACTCATGAATTGGGCCATATCCATCCAGAAAGTACAGGGGGGCTCCCTCCTACATGACAGTTTAAATAACTTACTTGACAATATTATTTGAATCTAGAAAGTTTGACATAATGTATGGTGTATATAAATCAGGCAATGCATAATATAATATACCGAGACGAGGAAGTAAAGACATATATGTATTTACTTTCTATTTTCAGGTTTTTAATGTAAAAATGAGTACACTGCACACATATAATAAATATTAATAAATTATATGTAGAATGTGTATATCCTTTAATTTTCATTAATAGGGTATACAATCAAGGAAGGTTGGAGTAAAAAACCAAAATTTTCTAAGAATAACACTGAAGAAAATTTCATGACATTAGAGTGGAGTTATTTCTTAAATAGGACACAGAATGCAGAAGGTTGAGAAACAGTTGAGAAATAAATGAGATAAATTGTATCATATTACAATTAAAAATTTTTTTCCTCAAAAGACACCTTAAGACAGTTTACAAACAAGCCACAGAGTAGAAAAAGAGAACTTCAGCATATACAATCCACAAAAAGCCTGTTATCTAGACTATCTACAAATCAGTACTAAAAATAAAGCCACTTGATAGATAAATGGACAAGGGATGTGAAAAGGCACTTTATATAAGTGTTTATCTATGTAGTCAATGCACGCATTCAACACCCGACTGGCTGATAAGTAAGGAAATGCAAACTACAAGTTCCATGTGACAGCTGTCTACAAACTCACCAGAAATTACAAACACAACAATACCAAGGGTTTTTTTTTTTTTTTTTTTTTTTCTCAATACCAAGTTTTGAAGATGTGTAGCAACCTCAGCTCTCACACATAGCTGGTGGGAAGCAAACTGGTAGAGTCACTCTGGAAAACTTGACTCAGGGCCGTTGACTGTCTACTAAAATTGAACCTGTGATCCAACAATTCATGTCTAAGTACATACTCAACAGAAATGCATGTACACATGCTCCAATCATGGTATGGACTCAAATTCCCATTAGTATGGAAAATGGTTAAATCCACTCTGGTACAGCCCTATGGTGAAATACTACTATGCAGCCAGGGACAAAAGTAAAGGCATACAAAATACGGAGGGCTCTCACACAAACTTGGGCGAAAGGACTCAGAGACAAAACAGTACTTTCTGACTGATTCAATGTATGTGACATTTAACAAACATTCAAATCTAATCCAGCATATTAGAATAGTAGGATAAGTGGTTAACTTTGGGAGCAAGAAGGGGTAGTGGTTAGGAATCAGTAATAGGACTTGTGGGGACGCAGATGTTTTCCTTCTTTAGTGGGTGGTGGTTACACAGGAATATTCATTTCGTAGTAACTCACTGAGCTGTAGGTATGCTATACTTCACTAAAACATATGGAGACCAAAGGCTATCTTTAGGAACTTCAGTCTCAAGATAAAATCTATTATTTTCTTAAACAATGGGCAAAGTGTTCTTCTGACTTCATAAAACCCAAATGAGGGGGGAAAGAGAAAAGTATTTTAGTATAATTGCTAAAATGTTCTCATTTTTAAAAAAAATCATCATTAGGAAGTGTGTTCTTAAATTTTTATAGAACTGTCACTGGAAACTTTAAAGTCTTCAGAGAAACCAATACAGAAGTAATAACAGGTGAACATGAATACTGGGGCAATTATTTCAGTATAATTCAGAAACGAGCAGAGAAAGCGGATAGAATGAAATGTTTTTCACATAAAAGAAGAGTCAAGGCGTATTTAAAGAACTGCTTAAGATACGTATGAAAACAACTACTTCTGAACTGAACAACACTACTTCACACTCCCTCCAGAGCAGAGAATTTATCTAAATTAGTTGTGCTCAACGGTGTCAAGCTCAAGAGCCACTTCATACTGAGCTGAATTTTTCTATGGGAGCTGGAGAGCCACAGACTTCACTGCCACATTCTGAAGGGTTTGTCCCTAATGTCATGTCAGGATTGCATACTGTAATTATTTTAGAAGTCTGGGATATAGTTACATGTTTGTTTTGTTACCAGCAGCATGTCAGCTGCCTTTTGTGAATAACCCACTGGCATAATGGTTTGAACCTAACTGGGCTGAACCAAAGCAGGTCTGATCAGAAATGGAAGGTTTCAAACATGTTACAAGGTACAGGTCTGCAAGTGGGTTTATGGAACATCGTTGGGACATACGAGCTAAATCTCTCTGTCCTAAAGGAAGTTTTTTTGTACTGAAGTGTCAAAATCATCCTAAGAAAACAAAGATAAAACAAAATGAGTTAGAACAGAATTCAATCCACAGTGTCACGACCAGTACTCTGGGCTAAAGAACCTTAGCATAAATGTTCACAAATAAAAACCCTTGGAAAATCTGAAAAAAGAAAAAAAGAAAGAAAAAAGACAAACACAAATTTGATAATGTAGAATATTTTCTTAGACATAAGATGATAAAAGTATATATGCCAGGGGCACCTGGGTGGCTCAGTGGTTTAAATCCTCTGCCTTCAGCTCAGGTCATGATCTCAGGGTCCTGGGATCGAGCCCCGCATCAGGGCTCTCTGCTCAGCAGGGAGCCTGCCTCCTCCTCTCTCTCTGCCTGCCTCTCTGCCTACTTGTGATTTCTGTCTGTCAAATAAATAAATTAAAAAAAAAAGTATATATGCCAGACACTATTAAAATTGCTTTATACATGTTAACTCCATCCTCAAGTAACCCATGAGATAAGGTGTGAGACATAGGGATGTTAAGTACTTGTACAAGGTCATAGGAATAGTATTGGAACCCAAGTAACTGGATCGTAATTCCATGCTCATGCTGGAAGACTGGCTGATGCTACCAAAAATGTACACCCATATGAATTATGGAACAGCAGCAATTATTATATTCATTCATTCAGAAAACATTTATTTATGATGGGTCAGGCACTATTCTAGGTTGCTTAGAACATAACAGTTTATAAAACTAAAGCTCCCCACTCTCACAGAGTATGTGTTCCAGGGGAGGCTAACAGACAATAAATATGTAATTTATCTAATAAAATACACAGCTTGAATGAAGTTATGGGGCACGGGGTAAGCTAAAAATATGGTGAATTATTAGTTCCTGAGGTAGACCAGGAAGGTCTCACTGGTAAGGTGACATTTGAATAAAGATTCAACAGAAGTGAAGGAATAAATCATAGGATTATCTGGGAGTAACACATTCTGGACAAAGAAAAGAGTCCCTGAGGAGAAAGGATGTATGTTGTCCTTAAGCAACGACGAAGAGACATTATGGCTGGAACACGGTAAGCAAGAGGGAAATTAATGGATGACTGATTAAGAGAGATAGTAGTGGGGCACATTATAAAAGGCCACTGTTAGGATCATGGCAATTGTTTTAAGATGGGAAGCCATTTGGGAGATTTGTGCAGAAAACCAAAATGCAAAATTATTTGGGGTTATAAGAGCTTTGTACAAATCCGCAGTAACTACAAAACTGAGGTTTTACATTAACAGAACACGGGAAGAATAACAAACAAAAATAGGGGGATGGTAATAAGTAAAGCGAACATGTCCCAAGGTCCAGGGTCCCTTTTGGCAGTAAGAAAGGACTCGAGAAGAGGGTAAATTCTCAGTGGCTCTGTGGCTGGGAAGATGGGACTGATTCAAAATCTGCTGTGGACACCAAGTTGACAGTGGAGGCAGAAATAAGGGGAATGCAGAGTCAGCAGCACCAGAGTAATGTAATGAATTCCTTACAGAGATATTCCCAGGGAAAGATGGAGAACATCATTTGGACAACTTTGCTAACTAACAGACACTCTTGAGTAAGGCACTGGAAAGACCGCCTGTTCTAAAAACAAACAAAAAAGTACTGGATAGCACTGAAAGGGAAAACCACTTCAATTTTGTAACAATCATTAAAATAATAAGGTCATGAAAACAGGAAAATACTTCACATATAAATTCTCATGATAGCAATAATCTAATGCATATGGCTTTGAAGATGGGCAAAACTGCTACTTTAATACAATAAAATGGATGAATAAGGAATGACACAGACTGCTTAGGCAAACATATTTGAAATGAAGTAAAACTCAGTGTTCAATGAATAAACTATTGAAGGGTCCAGTAATGATGCATTTAAATAGGGCAATTTGGCTGGAGCTGTACTCATCTGTAAATAATTTAAACACAGATCGAGTTATGAACTAGCTAAAAAATCATATGAGTTCTAAAAACATACCCAATAGGATAATTTTGTCTTTAAGGTTAAAAGAGCTGATTTTAAAAGGGTCTCAGAGCCCTTTTTGTGATGAGATCCCTTAAAGTATAAATGGTTGGCAGACCACAGGAAGCAGCTGACGTGGAGCCTTGGGGGTACTGGGTGAAAAGGGCAACAGCTCTCCTAACCGGCCATTCAGAGAAGAGTCGGGTCACAGCAGTCTCTGACTTTTCATCTTGCTTAGAAAATCCTCACTCCATCTATCCAGCTGTCTATACCCTACCAGTGAACTTCAACCCCGAAGGTACTATTTGTAAGAGGACACACACATCAATCATTTTGTGTGATAGAACTTCAGATCTGTGTTTTTTCTTAAGTATTTTATGTACAATAAACATTACTGTCTATTTTCTTCACCTGTGAAATGTGCCAGAATCTAGTTATCTACTTATTTTTTTAAACAAAAAACACTGATAGAGTTAAGAAGAGACAGTGCGGGCTGATAAGCAGCAGCTCATCATTCAGAAACATATTAAATGGAGATAGTAAATACTTTTTAATCCCTTAGAGGGGACTCTCTGGCCCTGCAGGATTCTAAATTGTAAAAGCTGTAATTCCCTGTGGCTGCTAATTGTGGGAATGTTGCTTGTTTCTTAGATGGTGAGCATCAATCTGACTCAGTTGCCTTCTCAGACACCTGTAAAGCTGTCACGTACGTATTTCAGGTGTTTTACTTTCCTATTACACTCCTGGGCCTAGCTTCACTGCTCCCTGGCTCTCATCTCTTCATCTTTGGAGATGCAACTTTCAGAGTTTTTGCACGTCCAAGTTATCTTTGTGTTCATACTTCATGGATAGTTTGGCTGGGTATATATACACGTCTAGTTTCAAAACCAGTCCTATATAGAGCCATAATGACCTTTCCTCCTTATGCCACAGAATTCAGGGTTGCTGATGACTTTAACAGTTTGATTCATGTTCTTTTGTTGGTAACCTCTTTTTTTGCTGCTTTGGAATCTCTTAAGATTTTCTTCTTTACCTTTGGCGAACTGAAGCTCTTAAGAGCATTTTATTCATTTATTCTCCTGACACTTGCTTAGCCCTTCCACCTGAAGATTAATCGTTTTCTTCAGGTCTTGGGATTTTGTAAAAGTGTTTTACTTCACTTCCTATCTGTAGTGCACATACATTATTTGTGTATATCCATTATCTTTGAATAGCCTTCTGCGTTTTATTTGACACCTTATGTTCTTAAAAAATAAAAATATTACACAGTATGTTGGAAAGCAATAGACGGTAAAGTAGAAGGTCCTGGCATGTTTGAGGAACAGTAAAAAGGCTAGCGTGGCTGAAATGAACTGAGTGAGGGGGAGAGAAAAGTGGAAAATATAATGAGAAAAGAAACCTCGAGGGCACCACATCATTTAGGATTTTGTAGGCTAATACACAGACTTCTCAGTTTGAGTGAAATGGCCAGTCTTTGCAGGGTAAAAAGCACAGTTAAATTGTGCATTTCCTCTTTCACCAGTATTCTTTTTTTTTTTTTTTTTTTTTTATTTATTTATTTGACAGAGAGAAATCACAAGTAGATGGAGAGGCAGGCAGAGAGAGAGAGAGGGAAGCAGGCTCTCTGCTGAGCAGAGAGCCCGATGCGGGACTCGATCCCAGGACTCTGAGATCACGACCTGAGCCGAAGGCAGCGGCTTAACCCACTGAGCCACCCAGGCGCCCTCTTTCACCAGTATTCTTAAAATAGATTTAATACTCCAGTTATAAAAACTACGTGATTTATTTTTAATTTATTTCTATTGTAAGCCCAGAAATTTTGAAAAAGAACAATACCACACTATGCTTTTATTCTAAATTGTAGTGATGCCAAAAAAATTATATGCAAGACTTATAAGCTGAAGTACTCTTAGAAAATTTTTCTTTTTTTAAAAAGATTTTATTTATTTATTTGAGAAGGAGTGAGAGGTCATAGAGGGAGAGGGAGAAGCAGACTCCCCCTGAGCCTGGAGCCCGATACTGTGAGATCATGATCTAAGCCGAAGGCAGACACGTAACCAACTGAGCCACCCATGTGCTTTTCTCTTTCTCTCTCTTTTTTTTTTTTTCTAAAGAGAGATAGAGTTTGCATGCCTGTGCCCAGCACAGAGTCCAAGCGAGGCTCGATCTCAAGACCCTGAGATCATGACCTAACATCAAGAGTCAGATGCTTAATGAATGAGTCATACAGGTGCCCCAGAAAATATTTCAATCATGTAAGTAGCTATATATATAATTTGCTTTTGATTATATGGTCAAATTATTACTTAGTAAGGTTCAGTTGATTATATTCACTTCTTAAAATGCAATAAATACATACTGCAAGTCAACACTATTGTTAAATCGTTTGTCTCCTCATTTGTACTAATACTATCAGTTCCTACTGAGAAGAGTGAGGTTAATAGTCGAATCCTTGGTTGTGATTAAATGACAGCAAAGGTAAGGGGTGTGAATATAATCTCATTGGTATTTCAAAGTAATTTTCTTAGTTGTAATCCAAATAAATTTAATAAGACTAAAAATGATCTGATCCTAGCATGTGACAATCTCCTGTTCTGAATAAATTCATATCATCTAAAAATCAATATGGCTCATGTTGCACACAAACAAGGCCTGTAAATAGTAATACCCCAGAGTTCCAACAGGATGCAATATCCTTGAAGTTTTTAGACCAATAAGAAAGGCTCCTTCCTGGAAGAAATGATGCTTCTAAGCAAGACACTTCTTAAAATACTATTTCCAGAATGGCGTGCAACCACCATAGTAAAACATTTTCAGGAAATTGTCAGCCCGATTGTTTACAGCATTGGTGACATAGAAAAACTGCCCAAATTTTCTGGAGCATATGATAATTAAGAACAGAACATTTTCATGATTAATAGGTTAAAGGCAGGAGTTTTCAATGAATCTAGATCGGGCAACTTTGACATCTTTGATGATTGCCCTGACCACTTTCAACTGGTTTAATGTAACTTTAAAATGTTTCCCTAAATGTTACATCTGTTAACAGTTAGAAACCAGCTTAAATTCCCATTAAGTTTTATTCAACAAACCTCAAGGCTCTGAGAACCCCATAAACAAGTATCCTGGTATGCTGTAACAGGATTAAAAAAACTTCTTAGGGGCACCTGGGTGGCTCACTTGTTAAGCATTTGCGGGTCATGATCCCAGGGTCCTGGGATCAAGCCCTGCATCAGGCTCCCTGCTCAGCGGGAAACATGCTTCTTCCTCTTCCTCTCCCACTCCCCCTGCTTGTGTTCCTTCTCTCACTCACTGTATCTCTCTCTGTCAAACAATAAATAAAATCTTAAAAAAAAAAACTTTTTAATGTGTACATTTCCTAGGAGTTCACAGTCAAGTGAGCAATATCGATTCTACATAAGGTATAAAACCCCATTTCTACTGGCAAAGATATGAAAACCCAAACCCATACCCCTTATGGGTTAATCAACCAGGGAGAGGGCTGAACAAAGCACAGAACCAAGACTGTGATGGAGACTTACCTCTGACAAGGTAATACTGGGTATTACTTAATACTGGTAATACTTAATCCAGTAATCATTTCTGTCATTTTCAAATATGGATCTGTTTAATGCCTTCAGTTGTTTGGAGTAACCATTTGGATGATCCCAAACTGCTCTGAAGCCTTTGCATTTAGCTGTCCCACGTTTTGGTTTTGGTTTTGCTTTAAGTTTAAAGTTAATTCATGGCATCCTAGAGCAACATACTGCATCAACAAGTTGAATTTAAAAAATAAACGTCTCCCACTGAAGAGATCAATATTCTTAACTGTTTCTCTTTAGTTAAAGAAAAGGGAACAGCAAAGCGTATTTCTAATGTCGGTCACAGATCTGTACTCTATTTACATCATGTCTCTCCGCCAAAAGTCTATACTGACGTAACTTTTCACACAAGGATCATTGTGAATTTTGCCTACTCTTAGGTTAATTAACAATCATCACAATACTTATTAAAGTTAATAACAAATATTTTAAAAAATGAACCTCTATTTTACCTACCCAAAACTCTTATTTCCCTTCAACTCTGTCACATAAAAGTGAACACAGGACAGGCAGATAAGAAGAGAACAACACCGGGTTTGTCCGGGTATGTCCTTTTTTAGATTCAGTAAAGGGAAGACAGAAAAGCTCATGAAGGAGATACGAAGGTAACATCGAGAAAGGAAGTGAATACAGAACGCAAAGGTACCATGGGAAAAGGTAGATAAATGGAGAAAGAAATATGGGAAGAGAAAGGAGAAATCAGGAGGACAAACAGAAAACAGAATGGAGAGACAAGAATGGAAAGCCTTAGAAAAGGAAGTACATTTGAGGTGGACTTGGACAAATGGATAAAATTCTGATGAAGTTGAAAGAACTTATCTGGTGCCACATTAATAAAACAACTTGAGTTTTCAAATGCAAATTTTTTAAAGACTTATTTATTTGAGAGAGCAAGAGAGAGAGAAGCACGGTGGGGAGGAGGAGGGAGAGAGAGAATCTCAAGATTCCCTTCTAAGCGCCAGGCTGATACAGGGCTCAATCCCACAACCCTGAGATCATGACCTGAGCCAAAACCAAGAGCTGGACCCTCAACCAACTGAGCCACTTAGGTGCCCCAAAGATGTTTATTTTTAAAATGTTTCCTATAATCTCGTTTTTATGTTTAAAAAATAATGTTCTCGACAGCAATTTAGGGCACCGCTTGAAGTGACTGTGATGTCCCAGAAGTGCCACTAATGGGAACAAAGAAAAAAATGGCCATACCGTTCAATTCCAGTAAGTACTGACCAATTCTGGTAAGCACTGACCACACCATGAATACAGAAAAGTATGACTATAGCTACTACTGCAACATGTTTAAGTAAGTAATACAATATAATACAGTCTACCAAAATGAAACTATAGGACACTGAAGAGCTCTGCGATGAAAAACTGCAACACCAAAACTTGCGGTGAATAATCAGTAAGTTTACTAACTGGATTAATGATTGTATTTCATGTCAATGTCATTGAGTCAAACAACAGCACTAATACCTACTACCAATAGACTATGGCATCAACTCTACCTTATTTTAGACTTTGAGAGGCTCTAAGAGTAGGGAAAACCATTTTGAAGAGTATGGAGTGGTAAGGAGCAAAGTGTATTTATTCTGAATTTGAACCACTCCAAGCCACCAACTTATGGAGCAAAAAACCAAATAACTAGATTAAAAAATAGATAAAGGAATTGAATAACTTCCCAAAGACATACAAATGGCCAACTGTATATGAAAAGATGCTTAACATCACTAACTATCAGGGAAATGTAAATCAAAACCACAATAAGATATCACCTCACACCTGTTAGGGAAGCTTTATTTTTTGTCATCAAAAAAACAAAAACAAAAACAAAAAAGAAAAGAAAACATGAGATAATAAGTGTTGGCGAAGATGTGGAAAACCTGGAACTGTCGTATCCTGTTGGGGGAAATGTAAAATGGTGCAAGTTCTGTGGAAAGCAGTATGGATGTTCCTCAAAAATAAGCAAACAGACAAATAAATAAAAATTAAAGAAAAACATTAAAAATAAAATACCATATGACCCAACAATTACATTTCTAGGTCTTTATCCAAAAGAACTGAAATCAGGATCTTGAAGAGATATTTTGCACTAATGTTCACTGCAGCATTATTCACAATAGCCAAGATGTCAAAACAACCTCAAATGTCCATCAACAGATGAATGGATAAAAAAAATGTGGTATATGGAATGGAACGCAATATTTTTCAGCCTTACCAGCCCCCCACCCAAAAAAAATCCTGCAAAATGCAACAACACAGCTGAACTTCAAGGACATTATGCTAGGTGCAATGAGCTAGTCAAAGAAAGGATATTATTCCACTTATGTGAGGTCTCTACAATAGTCAGACACACAGAAGCAGAGAGAAGAATGGCAGCTGCCACAGGCTGGGGGAAGGGAAAATGGGAAGTTGCTAAACACTTAAGTATCAAGTTTTAGTTAACGCAAGATGTTTAAGTTTTAAAGATCTGCGGTGCTGGGGTGCCTGGGTGACTCAGTAGGTTAAGCATCTGCCTTCACCTCAGGTCATGATCCCGGGGTCCTGGGATCAAGTCCCATATCAGGCTCCCTGCTCAGGGGGAGTCGGCTTTTCCCTCTCCCTCTGCCCCTCCACCTACTCATGTTTTCTCTCTTGCTCTCTCTCCCTCTCTCTCAAATAAATAAAATCTTAAAAAAAAATGTGCATATGACACTGCATCTGTCTACAGCCAACAATACTGTATTAAAACTTAAAAATCTGTTCAAAGATCACATGTCAGTTGTTCTTATCACAGTACTAGTAGTAATAATAATAATAACGATAAGTCTCCTAGACCATGAACACTCAGCCAGCAATGAAGAAAAATAATAATAAAAAAAAACAGGAAGTAGTGAGGCTGCTCAGCTGCACAGCCTCCTTCCTAAAAGCTAAGCAGAGGACTACGCTCTTCAAGGGGAACTTTCTAATGAACACAATTCAGAATACCTGGATATTGGAAAAATAAACTATATTTAGAATACAGAGTCTTACTGAGTGAATCTTTAGGATATTAAAGGAAAAGAACTAACACTGGATAAAACCTATCGAGGTTTATATTCGATGGACTGAGCCAGAAAAAGGGAGGAAAGTGTTCTTGAATTTACTGACTATCTCATGTACCTAATCCTGTGTCTAACTGGTGTTGGGGTTGGGCTCAACAACATTTTATTTTATTTTATTTATTTATTTTTTTAATTTATTTGACAGACAGAGATCACAAGCAGGCAGAGAGGCAGGCAGAGAGAGAGAGGAGGAAGCAGGCTTCCTGCTGAGCAGAGAGCCCCGATGTGGGGCTAGAGAGCCCGATGTGGGGCTCTATCCCAGAACCTTGAGATCATGACCCAAGCCGAAGGCAGAGGCTTAACCCACTGAGCCACCCAGGCGCCCCTGGCTCAACAACATTTTAAATAAACATCTTTTAAAGTACCTTTTCCCCCCCTTTAAAATAATGAAAAATCTCCAATAACCCAGGCTATGATACCCCACATCACCACACAGAGTTTTACATGATACAAATCTATCTTTTCACTTGCCAAACAGCTGTGCCTGTCTTCTGGCACACCAACACACCCACACTGGATTATATATCGTCGTGTTTGGTTCTCCAGCTGTTTCATCCACGAATTGTTTGTCTCTCATATTAGATGATCAACTTCTTTGGGCCAAACCAGGCTGCCTTCTCCTTTTGTATCTTACAGCCGCTAACAAAGCACTGGGCTACAGAACTACTCCACGAATGCTTGTGGAATCGAACGGGACCCTTAATCATTGTCATTTCTGTTCTCTGAAGTACAGTTGAACAGATTTAATGCTGTGGTGCTGTCAGCTTTTATACTCTGTCCTGCTTCTGTGACCAGCGTGCTAGAAGAAGGCAAATTCAATCTTTGCCTTTATTCAATCAAGCTGCTCCTGCCAGGATTATCCATGACAATGATAATCAATGCCAGTTCCAGTAGTGCGCTTTATTACAAAGGAGGACCTGTCACCTGGAGCCCAAACCCAAAATACATACGCACCAGACTCGTCATTGTTAGTCTCTGCCTGACCCAAAACAAATGATCAATCCTATATATAAATTCATTGCCTGGACCTTTCATTTTATAAATGGGAATTTAAAAAATAGTTAAAAAGGGATATAATAAGAATAAGTGGCATGTGCTCTACGTACTGGCAATATTTATGTCTATATGTGAAGGTCATGTTAATTGTAATGCCTATAGGCAGATATGTATTTTACACTACTTTATAAAGAGATGAAATAATCAACCTTAATCCTATCACAAGCTGGGAGTCAAAATCAAAATCACAATTTTCATAGGAAGTTAATCTTCCAAATAATATAAGACTATGTCCCAATGCCTATTTGTTTACAGCGAATAAATTTTTCTTTGCCAATGCAGAAAGATTAAACTGAGCTATGGAGTAGTTAAAGCCTGTTTATAATCAGGGTTAAGTTATAACATGAAACTAATTGAGGAGATAGTCACAGTGGTCCCAAAAGGTCCTATTTTAATAAGCTTGAGAGGAAAAGGATCGGAATCCAGGCTTAATTGTTATCTACAATCCTACAACTCAAGATAAATCACAATCTAGGCAGCCACGAAAACATTCACCTAAAGTCATAGCAAGATTATATCATCTCTTCAGATTTAATTGAAACTGAAGAGAAAAAAAAGCAGTAGCCTATTAATGGTTCTTTGACAAATCTATTTCATTATACCTTCTATATCTCTAATTCTTACTTGAAATAAGAAAAAATTACTATTTATGAACATGATAAATGTGTTATTTCCTTAACTTTGATTACTTTGCCTAAATTAATTAAAATTAAAATTAACATCTAGTTCGCGTCATGCAAAATCAACAATCATGAATAAAATTGTGTTTTATTTTTCCAATTTTAAAACTCTGGCCTAGAATATAAATGATGTTAGTATCAAAATGGTGGTTTTGTGGCTCACACTACACTAGATTTTACTTCTCCTAACCTACTTTTTAAAGGTGAATTCAGAGTATTCTTTTTAAATCAAGCCACTATAATGCCTATTACCTACTTAGCTGAAAATCTACTATCTGTACCAACTTCCATTGGCAAATTTGAGATTTTTTCCCCCTAATTTAAGGAAAGCAGGAATGAGGCCAAAATGAATACCTGAGAGTCGCAGTGACAGTAACTGCATTCACATTTACCGCTATAATGAAAAGAAAAACCCTTCCTAATCCTGATTCCTAGAAAAGATTTCAAGCTCCATTGAAATATAAGCACATGTGCATTATTCCAATGACATTTTATTCCCTCCCTTGCCCTGTTGACATTTCTAAGGTGACCCAGTTTAGCTAAAATTACCATAGTGAAAAAGTAGCTGCATTGTGATAAGTGATTTTACCTAGACATGCTGTCTGGTTCCCACTGGTATACACACACTGACATCCCTGGGTGAGAGAGGCTAATTCCTTCTACTTGTCTTTTTCATGATAAAAGGCATCGATAGTGACTTTTTAAAATTCCTTGCTTCTAAACTGAGAAACTGAAAAGCAGTGAATGCTTGGCATCATCAATCAAGTTGGAAAACGAAGCCCTGTAATAACAAGCTTAAAAAAACCCCACAAAACCCCAAGGCACTACCTTGGGAAATGAAGATAACAGGAATGAAACCACGTAAGTGGGTGGTCTTAGTATTTCTGGCGCTGTTCCTTGCTCCCCACAGGGAACAGTGGACTGGCGCTGGGAGGCATCTGAGACAAAACATAAATGCGGAATTTCAAGGACAGAACTATTCCATGTTAAATTATCAGGAAGTGTGAAAAGAATAAGAAGTCTCCGTGGGGAGCACCAGATTACTGACGTAAAATCAAGGAGTCTTTCAAAGATACCGTGAAAGATAGAAAAAGGAAAGTAGAAGAGTACCCCAAATGAGCTGCTGGAGAAGAAAGGATGGGTGGGTAAGCATAACCGATTTACCACCAAGTTATTAAAATTCCTGGTAGGAACAATCCTGCCTGCTGGAGGAAACCCACGTCCTGTCAATTGAAAATGCGAAGCTCCATCAAGGAGGGAACTAGGGAAGAGGCTCAGGGCCCTGAAATAAGGAAAAATAAAGAGAAAAGGATTTCTGTCCATGGCCTGAATCCAATCGTTAAGGGATGATGCTTCTTAAAGGATCGATTCTAACTTGTGCCAAGGATAATGAGCCTGGAGTACCGATAGAAATGGGTCCCGCTTACCCCCTTGTGAGCCAGAAAGGCAGGAGAGAGTGAGCCAGGCAGGCAGAGTGTGCAAGACAGGTAGATTTACCAACACTCTGGGCTTCGGGCACAGAAATGATGTGAATCTGTGCAAAATGAAGGACCAGTTAGACAAAGTCTGACAGTGAATGCTTACTGTTTTAAATGGTCAAGATCAGCAATTTGTCTATATGAAAAACTCCTAATAGTATATTAGGGGTTATAATAAAGTGTAAATGTGATTTTTATGGCTAAATACAGAATTTCGGTGCAGTTGAAGTCATGCTGGGACTCAGAGGTCCCTGGATCCCTGCTAGGGGGCGGTGCGGGAGAGAAGGCGCATCCACTAGTGTGCGCCTGATGTGATCAGCATAAGGTAACAGACATCTAACGGGCACTCGGCTTGTGGCAAGGAGGCGTAAGGGAGTAAAGGCCTAGGCTAGGCTCATACAAAAGGGGCCTGTGGATAAAAGTTGTTTTCAGGAAGGATTCTCTTAGACCTGGAGTCCAAGTACAGTGGCAAAGATTAGAGTGAACACAATGCCATTTTGGAAGCTCTGAAATTGGCATCTGTAAGAGCATCAAGAGCATCTTGGGGAACCTGGGTGGCTCAGTGGGCTAAAGCCTCTGCTTTCGGCTCAGGTCATGGTCCCAGGGTCCTGGGATCGAGCCCTGCGTCGGGCTCTCTGCTCAGCAGGGAGCCTGCTTCCCTTCCTCTCTCTGCCCGCCTCTCTGCCTACTTGTGATCTGTCAAATAAATAAATAAAATCTTAAAAAAAAAAAAAAAGAGAGACAGCATCTCTAATGACAAAGAGCTTCCCAAGGCATGCACTGAAGAGGCGGGGGCGTGGGTCTACCCTCCTGCGAATGCATGACGAGACAAGAGCAGAGGTACACACAGAGCTTATGTGCACTAGTGAAAGAGCCCTGGTGACTACCGGAATAAACTGGGGAACACATTACAGGGAGGTGACAGGTAGGACATGAACCAATATCAAAGAGATATTACCATTAACATGACTGCACGTGAACCCCCAGAATGGTGTGCCTTGAGTCTCTGAGAATGTTCTATTCTGACAGATGTGATAAGGGAGAGCGAAAAAATTTAGCAAAGGGTAGAGATTAGGGGAAGAGCACATCCTCTAGAATAGACTTCTCATTCTATTATGCTTAGAAAAGGATGCTTCTCCCTAGTGACATTCTTTAGGACATCTCTAATGGTGTTCTTGAGGGGAGGAGGAGGGTATTGGTGCTTTTTTTATGCCTGAGGATGACGACCACAACGAATGGTATTTGTCTAGTGTCACCTATCATGCAAAAACACTTTACTGTTTGTTAACTCACTGAATTCTCAAAATAATGTTAAAAGGAAGGTACTGCTATGAACCTCGCATGAAGAATGGAACTGAGCTTAGACTTTATCCAAGATCCCATGGAAGGTAACCGACAGCAGCTAGGGACGTTTGGGCAAGACCTCCGCTTCAAAAGCATTCTTTCTGAAAGCTTTACTGAGAGCGCACAGCATGGAAACCCAAGAGTATCATTAGTCAAGGCCAGAAGCAGGGATAGGACAGTGGTGATGAACCATGTCCTCAGTCTCTACCTTGAGGCTCACCAGGACAGGAATGGAGTTCAGGTATTCTGAGTCATATTCTGTGTGGTACTTTAAGTGTTTCTGCAATGTGCTGGAATTCCCCCAGGGTTCCCTCCATATCAAGGAAAGTCACAGCTCCTCAGCTGAAGGGCAGAAGATAAATTTCCTCCAGTTCAAGTGGCTTGGAGTGACGCCAGGAAATGAAGATGACTTTAGTCAGGCTGACCTCAGGTTGCCCTCAAACTTTGGGGAGTCAGCATTCCCCAGTTTAAGAATGGGAATGTGGATTCCATAACTTGAATCCTGTCCACAACCTAACCAATGTCTTCCTCCACTCCAGACCCAACCGCCACTCGGCTTCACAAAAGTGCATGTTGGAAAATATTTACCACTTGAATTATAAAAACTCTCTGAATGCACTCCATAGGAAATGGACTATAAGAAATTCTTCAAAATAAGCAATAAATGATAAGCATACATGGCACAAAATGTCACAAATGAGAAGGCCAAATACAAAACGGTCATGCTAGTTTATGTATGATCATTTAAAAATGATAAATCTTCAAGCAAGACATAATTTCAGTTGATAAGTAGTCTGGAACACCAGCACTTAAATTTTTAAGACACATTTACAGTCTAATGTTACATACTGAATGCTATATTTAATAGCAGCAAAATAAATTTATGGCCACATTTAAAATGCAAGATTAGATAAAATCAATTACCTTTTACAGGTTCTTTTTTTCTCCCTACAGACTCACTAGCTTAAGTTAAATGACTTGTCTAAAAAACTCTAACTTTCATTCAAACAGTTGGTAAAAATTGAATACCTATTATGGACTAGGCAGTGTATTCAGGATCTCTTTCCCTCCTGAAATTTACACCTCAGAAGGAAGAAAATGCAAGAAAACAGGCAAAAGAACTGCAAGCTGTAAAAACAGGTGAAAAAGAAATTCACCGAGATAGGACAGACGTGGTGCTCATGGCATACCTCCCCAAGGACATATGTGTGAGTTAAGAAAGTGAGAAGGAGCTAGCTATGTGCAAAGCTGGAACAAGAGGTCCAAGTGGATGAAAAAGTATGGCAAATAAACTGCAGCAGGAAATGACTGCCCTGTGAGGAATGACAAGGACATCAGTGTGACTGTGGTCAATGAACGAGATCAGGTGGGAGAGCCAAAGAGTTGGGCCCAATGGACTAGGTAGTAGAAGCCACAGAAAAGAGTCTGGATGTTATGCTAAGTGCAGTGGACAGTTGCTGACAAAGTGTTTTAAGCAAGGGGTGATATGATCCAAATAACACTTTAAGAAGGTCAACTTTAAACTGTATAAAAATGGATTAGAGAGGCTGCAGTGGGAGCCAGGAAAAAGTCAAAGGACAATGACACTTTGGAACAGGTGGCAATAGATATAGGAGAGGAAGCAGATACAGTTTTTTAAAAGATTTATTTATTTATTATAGAGAGAGAGCATGTGTTAGCAGTTGGAAGTCAGGGGCAGACAGAGAGGGAGAGAGAAAATCCTCAATAAGATTCCACTGATGTGGGGCTAAATGCCAGGACCCTGAGATTATGACCTGGGCCAAAATCAAGAGTTGGCTGATTCACTGACTGAACCACCCAGGTGTGCCTTGAGATACCATCTGAAGAGCGAAACAATATGACTAAGAAATGGTGGGGGAATGAGAGAAAGGAATTAAGGGCTCAGTCCTAAGTTTCTGCCTTGAGTAAATTTAAGGTAACATTACACCAAACTGTAAAACTCTTCAAAACAAACATCCAAGTCCCAGTGCACTCAAAGGGCCTTTTAGAAAAAGAGCTATGCAGCCGCAGCAAACTTCTTACTAGACACGTCTCCAAACGCTAGGGAAATAAGAGCAAAAATGAACTACTGGGACTTCATAAAGATTAAAAGCTTCTGCACAGCAAAGGAAGCAATTAACAAAACAAAAAGGCAACCCAAGGAATGGGAGAAGATATTTGCAGAGGACATATCTGATAAAGGGTTAGTATCCAAAATGTACAAAGAACTTATCAAAACTCAATACCCACAAGACCAATAACCCAGTTAAGAAATGGGCAAAAGACATGAATAGACAACTCTTCCAAAAAAGACATCCAGATGGCTCACAGACACATGAAAAGATGCACAACATCATCACCAGGGAAACAGAAATCAAAACCACAAAGAGATACCACCTCACATGTCAGAATGGCTAAACTGAACAACGCTAGAAACAACAGATATTGGCGAGGATGCAGAGAAAGAGGAACCCTATTGCACTGTTGGTGGGAATGCAAACTGGTGCAGTCACTCTGGAGAACAGCATGGAGGTTCTTCAAAATGTTAAAAATAGAGCTCTCCTACAATCCAGCAATTGCACTGTTAGGTGTTTGCCCAAAGGATACAAAAATACAGATTCTAAGGGATATATGTACCCTGATATTTAGAGCAGCATTATCAACAGAAGCCAAACTATGGAGACTGACTGACGAATGGATAAAAAAAAGATGTGGTATATATAAACAATGAAATGTAACTCAGCCATCAAAAAGAATGAATGACAACATGGATGGAGCTAGAGTGATTATGCTAAGTGAAGTAAGTCAGGAAAGACAAATACCTGATGATCTCAGTCATATGTGGAATTTGAGAAAGAAAAGAAGTGAATATATGGGAAAGGTGACAAGAAAGGACAGGGAAAGAAGTCACAAGAGACTCTTACAGAGAACAAACTGAGGGTTGCTGGAGAGAGGTGCCTGGAGGATGGGCTGGATGGGAGATGGGGAGGAAGGAGGGCACTTGTGATGAGCACTGGATGACATCCGTCAGGGATGAACCACTGAATTCTACTCCAGAAACCAAGACTGCACTGCATGTTAACTACCTAAAATTTAAATTAAAAAAAAAAAAAAAAAAGAAAAAAGAACTATGATTTAGAACAGGACGAGGTAAAGAAGGAAGGAAGACTAGGAGGAAGGAAGAAGGAAGGAGAGAAGGGAGGGAAGTGGGCAGGTGGAGAGAGCAGGAATCCCTGCCATTATCTGGAGGCATTCCAATATCCTTACTTTATATTACAACACTAAATAAGGTATACAATGTACCTAGGCTGAGTGTTATTATTTATCTCCCCATCTCCATATTTATTTTCTATTTAATAGATAATTTGCATAAAATAAGCACACACTATAATTAAAACTCATGCCGGAACCAAGTTCTTCTCCACTTCTCTATCTTAGAAAAAATTTCCTATCTTAGAAAAACCACATCTAAATAGTGATGTTTCATTCCAAGTAAAATTTTAAGGTAAGTTTTTTGCAGCTTCAGATACTCTGAAAGCTTGGGACGCCTGGGTGGCTCAGTGGGTTGAGCCTCTCTGCCTTCGGCTCGGGTCATGATCTCAGGGTCCTGGGATAGAGCCCCACATTGGGCTCTCTGCTCAGCGGGGAGCCTGCTTCCCCCCTCTCCCTCTGCCTCCTTCTCTGCCTGCTTGTGATCTCTCTGTCAAATAAATAAATAAAATCTTAAAAAAAAAAAAAAGATACTCCGAAAACTTAACAAAAGAAGCTGTATGTGTTAATCAAATCTAGATATACAGAGTAAGAGAACTTTATAACTTGGGGATGGGATGGTTTTTTCTTTCTTTCTTTTCTTTTTTTTTTTCTTCTTTTACATTTTGACACTTTGACTTCCATCCCCCAATGCAGGGCTTAAGCTCACAACCCTGAGATCAAGACTTGAGCTGAGATTAAGACTCAGATGCTCAACAGACTGAGCCACCCAGGTCCTTCTGAGATGGTTTCCTGAAAGGGACATAAAAGCTTCTTAACAGTGACATCATTGTCACTGTTAAGGGAGTAGAATTAGGTATAGGAGAGTAGATGACACAGCGAGGTTCAAGAACTTGTTCTGATAGGACATATTAATATTTAACCAAGTACAGTAGTTTACCTTATTGTACTCTAGTTTTGTCATCAATAAAGTAAGTTAGTACTAATCATGTTTCTCTTCCAGCTGTAAAACTCAATAATTTCATGAAACTATATTAAAATAACTAATAACAGAGGTAATATGTTAGAAAAGCTGGAGGACAAAAACTCTAGTCTCGTTAGAGAAAACATTTCCACATCAAATACAAAGGACAATAACCTGTTTACTGATTTAACCTGGGAACCATCAATAAATTCTGAGTGCGTAGTAGGTACAGTACTTGTCACTGCAGAAAACATAAAAATGGGTTGGTTAGTTTACAACAGAACAAAGCATTCAACAACACAGTAGAACATAAAATTTTCCTTTGAGAATAAAAAAATATGTGCACTGCCTTTTATGAGACTGACGCGCTGCCTACTGCGCTAAGGAGGGAGGTGTGCACGGCCTTTTAATACCAAGTTCCCCAAAAACCACCAAGTCCAGTATCAAATTATTTCCAACCAAATGCCTAGAAATCTGACAGAGGTGAGAATGAACAGTGAATTGAACTGCACTATTGAACACACATAGATACAAATTACAGAAACTGAAGACAGCCCATCAGCTAAAACAAAAATTTGCCGTCCCTTTAAAAAAAAAAGTATAAACTATCAACACGGAACTGGGAAAGCCGAGGTATGAGTTAATACCTAAAAATTTCATTCAGATTTTATTGAATGTTTAGAGGGTTTTTAAAAATATATGTACTATTAAAATCAATAGGATGAGTAAGTTCAACTTATGGTCATGACTGATGTGGTCCCACAAAATGCCAAGGACAACTATAATAACCTACAAAAATTAGTACAAACAGACTACCTAAATATCCTGCAGTCACTTCTGTTCATCAATGTAAGGGTAGATAAGGTAAGAAAGAAAAACTGAAAGCAAACATATTTGAAAACAAGTAAAATGTTTGCATTCTCAGACATGATCCTATATATAGAGAAACCTGAGAAATCCACCTCCTCCAAAAACTACTGGAACTAATAAACACATTGAGGTAAGTCACAGCTACAAGACCAAAAGTAAAAGTTAACTTATATCTTTCTATACTACGAATAATTCAAAAGTGAAATTGAGAAAACAATCCTACTCATAAGAGCTTTTTTTTTTTTTTAAAAAGATTTTATTTATTTATTTGACACAGAGAGAGAGGAGAGATCACAAGTAGGCAGAGAGGCAGGCAGAGAGAGGGAGGGACGCAGGCTTCCCGCTGAGCAGAGAGCTCGATCCCAGGACCCTGAGATCATGACCTGAGCTAAAGGCAGAGGCTTAACCCACTGAGCCACCCAGGTGCCTCTCTACTCATAAGAGCTTTTAAAAAAATAAAATCACTAGCAATAAATTCAGCAACAAAAACAAACTATTCACTAAAAGCTGCCAAACTGATCTTAACATACAGAATTTATATACAGAAATGCAAGGAATGTAAAGTGGGCAAAATAATTTTGAGGAAGAAAGGAAGGTAGAAGAAATTTTATAACCCAGCTTTAAAAACCCTCTATAAAGCTACAGTAATTAAGATGATGTGGTATTGGTCTAAAAACAGACATTTACCTCAGTGCAGCACAACAGAGTCCAGAGATAAACCCTTCCATTTACGATAAATTGATTTCAGACAAAGGTACGACCAGGGAATTATTTGAAGGAAAGAACAGACCACATGGCTATCTAATTGTCCCAGCACCCCTTGCTCTTTCCTGTATAAAACTATAAACCTTCTGGAAGAAAATATAGGAGAAAATTGGTTTTGACGTTGGACTAGACCAAGATTTCCCACATATGACACCAAAAACATAATCAGTGAAAGAAAAATTTGATTAAGTGGACCACAACATTAAAAAGGTCTGCTCCTGGGGCTCCTGGGTGGCTCAGTGGGTTAAGCTGCTGCCTTCGGATCAGGTCATGATCTCAGGGTCCTGGGATTGAGCCCTGCATCAGGCTCTCTGCTCAGCGGGGAGCCTGCTTCCCCATCTCTCTCTGCCTGCCTCTCTGCCTGTTTGTGATCTTTCTCTGTCAAATAAATAAATAAAATATAAAAAAAAAAATAAAAGTTCTGCTCCTGAAAAGATATCACTAAGAAAATGAAGACACACCACAAAGTGGGAGCACTCGTATCCAGGACATACAAAAATTTCAATAACTCATAATAAGAAGACAACACAGGAAAGATGGGCAAAAGATTTTAATAGACATTCCACAACAGAAGATGTAAGATGACTAACACGCACATGAAACTACAGCCAACGTCATTAGTCTTTAAGGAAATGCAAATTGAAAACCACAATTAGATACCACTACACATCTGACAGAATGGCTATTGTCTTCGAGGCTGACATTATCAACTGTTACTGAGGAAGAAAAACTGAAATCAGCACCTCACTAGGCTGGTGGAAATGTAAAACAGTACAGCCACTTTAGAAGAGTCCAGCAATTTCTTAAACAGTTAAACATAAACCTACCATTTATGAGTCACCAACTCTACTCCTAGATATTAGCCTAAGAGAAAAGAAAGCATGTGTCCATATAAAGACCTTCACGTGAGTGAAAGAAGCATTATTCATAACAGTCCTAAACTGGAAAAAATTCAACTGTCCACCCGCTGTGGAATGCAGAAAAAAATCTGATGTATTTATACAATGAAATACTATTAAAAATAAAAAGTGACAAACCACCAATATATTCCACAACATCAAGGAACCCTGAAAACATGACGTTAAGTGAAAGAATTCTGACACAAAAGACCACATATTTATGAAACCCCAGAAAAAACAAATCTATATACACGGATAGCACATCACTAACTGTCTAGGGCTGGGTACAAGGAATGATCACAAAGGTCCCTAAGGGAAATTTTAGACTGAAGCAAATATTCTAAGACTGGACCATGGTGATGGTTGTACAATTCTATGAATTGGTGAAAAATTATTAAATTTTAAACTTACAGGTAAATCTTATAGCATATTAATGTGTTTGGGTTTTTTTTTTTAAAGTTTAAGACTAGTAAAACTTAGTCTCCCTACAAATGAAAACGTGATAGTTTACAACATGTAACTGCTTTGTGTGATTCCCAATACAACTAAAGTATAAAACTTCATGAAAAATACAATTCTTATTCATTTTATTCTACAATGAATTTCTTCTTAATATCACCCTCACAATGACTTCAACAAGAGCCTCATAAGCTGAAGATTCACATACCAATTCTTATGTGATATATAAAATGTTAAAATAATATTCTCTATCTTATGTTTAAATTTAAAAGAAAATGACTCAAGTCATACTGTAGCACTTTATCCAACTTAGGCCTAGATTTTTATCACAGAACCATGGAACTATAAGACACTGAGCGGGCATTAAAACGAAAATAAAATTTCGTACTCCTTCAATGAGCAAATATTTATAGAGCACTGATGATAGACCAGGAAATGGCTGGGCACTGCGAGATATGATGAGTAAAACAGAGGTGGTTCCTATCTACATCCTTCCAATTCTACTGAACAAACATAAAGTAAGTTCCCTACCCAAGTCCTCATACAGATCAATGACTTACTTGAGCAGCAAGACTTGTGGAGTATTTCTCAGTGAAAAAATATATGAGTTCAATGTGCAAAAAAAAAGGGGTGTGTGTGGTTCAGTTAAACTTCCAAACTCAGTTTCCTTAGAGGACTTGGATTTAAGAACCAAAAGGCACATCATAAGTGAAGAGACCTGGAGATGGAAGCTCAAAATGCTTTGTTCTTAAAATGTTCCACAGCAAAAACCTAGATTAATAGTAAAACCACTTCCAAAGACTTACAACAGTACTTCTAATACATGCTTCCCTTAGAAAAAAAATGTACAATGAGTTCGCCTCTCAGAAACATAGTAAAAATGCTTGAAGCGCAATACCTTCAATCTTAAGGCTCCACTGAGTACTTAATTTTAATCAGATGATTTCAAGTGTTGCTTTTTGAATCATTCCGGCCTGGCTTTGCCTCCTATCACTGCCCGCATGCCAGTGATCATAAACTTAACTTTAAGAGTTCCCTGCGATATATCATTGTCTCTTCAGAGTTTTTGAACATCCTACTCCCACTGCCTACTACCGTCTCTCCAAACCCCTTCTCTCTGTCTCTCTCTGGCTCTGATTTAACCATACAGTTTCAGTTCATGTCTCAGCTTAGATCTTTCCTGAGGTTCCCTGGTCTAGGTTAAGGCTCCCTGCGCTGTGCTATGAACATACCATGAGTTTCTCCTTCCTAGAACTCCTAAAATTTCTAATTTTAAATGAAATATCTGATTCACCAATATTTGCAAATACATTCCCAGAGCGTAAGAAAGTCACTAGAATCTAGTTTGGAACTCAATAAATATTTGTTGAATAAATATCATGCAGGTAAAATATGGATAAGTATACTCATTATTTCTTGTTTCACATATTATTTTGTAGAGAAATCTCTTTTCCTTGGTATATAAATTTAACTTATTTTGCACTCCTCAATCCTAAGTAGAAATGCACTGACATTTCCAAAGTATTTCCTAGACTTCATTTCCTCCTGTTTCTTTTTCTTTCTTTTTTTTTTTTTTTTACTTTAAAAAAAAATCAGTTGGGGCGCCTGGGTGACTCAGTCATTAAGCATCTGACTTCCGCTCAGGGTCATGATCCTGGGGTCCTGGGATCATCGGGCTCCCTGCTAGGCGGGAAGCCTGCTTCTCTCTTTCCCACTCCCCCTGCTTGTATTCCCTCTCACGCTGTGCCTCTCTCTGTCAAACAAACAAAATCTTTAAAAAAATCATTTAATATAGAATACATCTGATTCCTATAAAGACCTGTAACATATAATTTATAGGCAGACAGCAGAAATACAGTGAAAAGTGTCAAATTGAAAGGATAACAGGCACAGACAAAACTAAAATAACACAAAATACTGTTAAATATCTCATATAGTCTAATTCACAGCAATCTGCAGATACCAATCAACTAAAAAAATTGTAATGTAAAAAAATGTTGTGTTCTTTTGAATTCTAGTTACTTTTGTGGGAAAAAAAAAAGGTCAGAATGAATAACTGAGATAATTTCTTTAAGGTTATCTTTCTGTCCAACCTCATGTTCCTGAATAGAACATTAAATTTGCTCATAAAGCACTGTGTCAACTTTATGACTACAAGGAGACTATTCTACTTTGAACAGCATACTCCCATTTAACTAGATGACTCAATGAGTCCATTTAAAATCCTTTAGGGGGCGCCTGGGTGGCTCAGTGGGTTAAGTCTCTGCCTTCAGCTCAGGTCATGATCTCAGGGTCCTGGGATCGAGTCCCGCACCGAGCTCTCTGCTCAGCGGGCAGCTTGCCTCTCTCTCTCTCTCTCTCTCTACCTGCTTGTGATCTCTCTCTGTCTCTGTGTCAAATTAAAAAAATAGTAATAATATAAATAAATAAATAAATAAATAAATAAATAAATAAAGTGAAAGGTAAAATGAAGCGTCAAGAAAAAATATAAGAGAATATCTTTATAAAAAAAAAGATAAAATAAAATCCGTTGGAATATAAGAGGTTGAGAATCTAATGGGTATGGAAACCATAAATGTTAACTGAAATAATTCTAACCTGTATTACAGGTTTCCATGTTTTTACCAACAGAGATTTCAGGATAAGTAGATTTCTAAATTAAACTATTAAAATTTAATTCCAACTGTCAGAACTAACCTTTCTTAAGATCCACATAAACTGCCTTACTATTTATTCCTTTCTACTTCAGGAACATTTTCACAAAAATAGAATAACAGGCTTAAATTGAACTTAATTATCCCTAGACAGACACCACAATTTCTTCTTAATTGTACTCTGTGTCTTCCCCCCAACTCCTTAATACCCCAGGGAGCATTAACAAGTTTTCATCCCTTGATCACACATCTATTTGGAACACAGTTACAGAGTCGATGCTGGCTGTCCACCAGGCATCCCCACGCCCATATGGTCACTGAAGGATGCACACCTTTCACAGGAGCCAGAACAGTACATCTTCTCACAAACCTGCTATGCAGATTTTTTTTTTAAAGATTTTATTTATTTATTTGACAGACAGAGATCACAAGTAGGCAGAGAGGCAGGCAGAAAGAGAGAGGAGGAAGCAGGCTCCTCACTGAGCAGAGAGCCCAACACGGGGCTCCATCCCAGTACCCTGGGATCATGACCTGAGCCAAAGGCAGAGGCGCCAACCCACTGAGCCACCCAGGCACCCCCATGCTATGCAGATTTGATTTTGTTTTTGTTTTCTGGTTGAACTGACTGTCTGTCTTCCCATCTGTTTATCTATCTAGTTATTTTTCCTCTGGTCAGGAAAAAAAAAATCTCAAAAAATAAAGGATTCCAAAAATCTACCCTGAGAACTAAAACATAACATCTGAAACCATGAGCAGAGCCACCTCAAGCACAGCTTTAAATTGAAAAGTACATAACATTTTTTAAATGTTTAAATTTAATGTTTAAATTTAACATTTTTAATGTTTAATGTTAAATTTAAAAATGTTTAAATTTAAGAACAATTTTTTAAGACTTTTTGTTAATTTATTTGATAGACAGAGATCACAAGTAGGCCGAGAGGCATGCAGAGAGAAAGAGGAAGGGAAGCAGGCTCCCTGCCGAGCAGAGAGCCTGACACGGGACTTGATCCTGGGACCCTGAGATCATGACCTGAGCTGAAGGCAGAGGCTTAACCCACTGAGCCACCCAGGCACCCAAATGTATCCCTTCTTAAAAGGACACTAGCCGTATTGGATTAGGGACGCACTCTTAAGACCTCCTTTAACTATAATTACCTCTTTAAGGGACCTATCTCTAAATATGATCACATCAGGGGCTAGGGCTTCAGCATATGAATTATGGAGAAACAAGTGAGTCCATAACACTCTCCAAGAAGGTTCATGTCAGGGAACAGTCAAAGCCCTTAATCAAGGCTAGTTAAATTGTCCTCATGACAAAAAACTGAATGCAAGTTTTTTTTTTTCAACCCTTATTACTCTACCACCCACGCTGGCCCCGAAGGGTTCTCCCAGTGTCTATTGTTTGTTCTACCCTGTCTCATAAGGGACTGCTTCCTATGCTTCCACTTTCTCTGCTTCCAGAATACATACACCAAACCCGCATCAGGGAAACTCCCACTGCCAGCCCATGTACTGTCCTTACCGTCCAAATAAAGACCTGCTAATTTCAATTACTAAGTTGGGTCAGTTTACCTAGAAAATTGTGTGTTTTCATTAGTAAGTATGCTTCGAAACTGTGCAAGGCAAAAGTGTTTTTACCAGTGTAAACTTGTAAACAACCGAAATCTATGCAGTCATGAGTATCTGAAAGGAGTTTACGGTTCAGAGCAGTTGATTTGGGGTGGTAGAATTGGGGAGATTTTCGTTCCTTCTTTATACTCGTCAGTATTTTCTAAATCTTCTATAAGGTCATCTATGACTTTCAGAATTAAAAAACCCTTTCGTAAAAATATATGTCATTGTTTGTTTCTTTTTTTTAAAGATTTTATTGATTTATTTGACAGAGATCACAAGTAGGCAGAGGGGCAGACAGAGCGGGGTGGGGGGAGGCAGGCTCCCCGCCGAGCAGGGAACTCTAGTGGGGCTCGATCCCAGGACCCTGAGATCGTGACCTGAGCTGAAGACAGAGGCTTTAACCCACTGAGCCACACAGGCACCCCTATATCATTGTTTCTTGATGGCTAATGAATGTGTGTAGGTCAAAAGTATGTTTAAAAGGATTTATTAAAATCTATCCCTCCCCAAATCTTTGTGGATCTTACAAACCTACTTTAAGTTTTTACCTTTTTGTACTTCAGCTTATAACACAGGAATTATAAAAGATAATGAAAACTTCAACAAAATTACAATTCAGAACTGGTTATGTTTAATTTATATCCACTTTAGAAAGTTCCATGCTAGACATGCACAAAATGTACTGGTGATTAATTATGCTGTTTATAATAATTTTGGTGAAAATATGGGTCTTCAATAAATATATTACCTAATGCTCTAAAAACTATTTCTATGATAGGGCGCCTGGGTGGCTCTGTCAGTTAAGCAGCTCACTCTTGGTTTCAGCTCAGGTCATGATCTCAGAGTCCTGGGATCAAGCCCCAAATACAGCTCCCTGTTCAGCAGGGAGTCTGCTTGAGATTCTGTCTCTTTCTCTCCCCCTTCCCCACTCCTGTGCACACAATGCGCATGCTCTCTCTCTCTCAAATAAATCTTAAAAAATATAAACTTAGTGCATCATACTGAATGCTCTTAGAAGACTGCATATGTATCTTTTTTATTTCTGTAAACTTCGCAATGACTAGGAAGTACCTTTTACAAAGCAGGGATTTAATAAATATGTTACTGAATGACTATGGAGATAAAATATTTTATTTTTTTTATCAGTTTGTTATTTTTTATAAGCCTGCTTTCTTTTAGAGAATAATCATGATATAACTTGTTGAGGAGCCTTAGGATATATGAAAGCAGAGTGAAGCCTTTTTATTATGAGAAATTCAGAGACCTTCAGAATACCTTAATGATTACCACTAAAGCACTTCCTCATAATTATTCAGCTAATGATGAGCTATAAAGCAGCCAGCATCAAACTGAGATGGGAATGCCAGGCTCCTCCACTAACTAGGTGACTCACTACTTCACATCGGCCTTCCAGCTTTATTTTAGTGTGACCTAACTGAGTACCCCAGCAAAATGACAAAAGACCACATGCCCTGGACCTTTGGGTCACCATGCAAACAGCCAGTGAATATCAGGTGTGTGTGTAAGGGTATAGGTTCTCTGTTCAGAAGGTCTGTGAAGCTCCTAAAATTGTTGGCTACATTTTCTGTCCATATGCACACATACTTCTTTTTTTTCTGAGAAGAGGTCTGTAGCATTTATGAGTACTGTTAAGTCTATAAACTCACAAAGGTTAAGGACCAGTGGATTCATAACCCCTTCGGAGGTGTGCCATCCCTTTTTTTCTATAGATAGCACATACCTCAGGAGGGATGAAGATACTATGTAAGTTTTTTGATCAGTTTCATTTTAATTTTGCAGTCCAGAAAATGTGTAGCCTTTTGTAATATGTTGGTATTTCTTTTTTTTAATGTGAATTCGTATTTTAATGCAAGTGCAGTGTCAATGAATGTGATTGATAAAATATGAACCATGTTTTATGTAGTTCTACTGTGTATCAGCATTATATAAAGATGTTAAGTACACAAAGAAAGTTTATTTACATTAAAGAAAATAACCTTCAAATAAATATTTTCAGTGTTACTGATGCATTATGGCCAAGTTCAAAAGACAATGGTGAAGATTATATTCAATATTTTGTTAATGCAGGCATAGCATTTAGCTTAAAAATAAATGGCTTTTTCTCTTATTCTCATTTGTTTATAATCCGTATTTTTTGTAGATCATTTGTAGATCAATTCAGAGCCTTTTTTTTTTAATTAAACATTTCCTTTGTGAGGAAAATTTTGGTTTAAATATTGTAAGAAAAACAGTGCCTGGAAGAAAAACAGCTTTTTCCTTCTTACTATCGAGATTAGAATAGAAAAGTAGCTCTTGAGGTTGCCTATGAGAAAGGAAAAGCTTTAACATTTAAAGAATTTAATATCAATGGGAGAGTTGTTCTTCAGATCTCCCTATACCACAGATAATTTTCTGCATTTAGACAGATTAGAGGTTTAATCCTAAAAGAACACAGTGTCCAATATTTTTGGATACAATGTTTTTAAACACAACAGAAGCATTTTAACCTTAAGGAAATCCTTCTTCCTTCAATATGTATTTTCAACCATTACAGTTTTTATTACTGGAAAAAGAATAGATAGCAAACTGATCAGATTTCACATTGAGCAAAAAATTTGAATTTTTAGAGCTTTTATTTGTAATACTGCCTGTTGTGTTTGTTAATTCAGAAGATTATTTTATTAACTTCTCAAGTATCTGCATTACCAAAATGAGGAAAAGCTGATCACATAAAATACATGTAGTGTATATGTGTGTATGATGTTTACATGGATGAGAAAGGGTTTTTCCAGTGGTTTCAGTGGAAACATAAGACAAAGATGTTCTCACAGATGAGAACATAAGATGTTCTCATAGAAACAGGTTTTGTTGTTGTTGTTGTTGTTGTTTTTTAAGATTTATTTTTATTCAAGAGACAGAGAGTGATTGTGAGTGGTCTCTTGACCCTGAGACCATGACCTGAGTGGAAGTCAGCATCAGATGCTTGGAGCGCCTGGGTGGCTCAGTGGGTTAAAGCCTCTGCTTTCAGCTCAGGTCATGGTCCCAGGGTCCTGGGATCAAGCCCCGCATCAGGCTCTCTGCTCAGCAGAGAGCCTGCTTCCTCCTCTCTCTCTGCCTGCCTCTCGGCCTACTTGTAATCTCTGTCTGTCAAATAAATAAATAAAATATTAAAAAAAATATGTATCAGATGCTTAACAGACTGAGCCACCCAGGCGCCCCACACTAACTTTATTTCTAAAAATACTGACCACAAAGAACTACATGGCTAAAGTTTTATTATGGATACCCTAAAACAATTAGTCAGAAATATCAGATATATTTTCAGTATTCTTCAATTTCTATAATCATTAAAGTTCTAACATGGGTTTGCTGACAAATGGCCTTCACTGTTTGTACTAACTTATGTCACATGAAGACAAACCATTAGAAATCCAGTTAGTTCTCTTAAACAAGGTTGATGAATTCATTATCTAATTTCAGCAAAATGCCAAGAGTGATTTCTTCAAATAGTGTATAGTTGGCATGTTTGGTATTGGTTTCTATTTATTTATTTATTTATTATTTTTTATTATGTTAGTCACCATACAGCATGTCATTAGTATTTGATATAGTGTTCCATGACTCATTGTTTGTGTATAACACTCAGTGTTCATTGCAGTACGTGCCTTCCTTAATACCCATCACCAGGCTCACCCTTTCCCCTATAACCGTCCCCTCTAAAACCCTTGGTTTGTTTCCCAGAGTCCACAGTCCCTCATGGTTCATCTCCTGCTCTGATTCCCTGCCCCCTTCATTCTTCCCTTCCTTTTCCTAATGTCCTCCATGCTATTCCCTATGCTCCACAAGTAAATGAAACCATACGATAATTGACTTTCTCTGCTTGACTTATTTCACTCAGCACAATCTCCTCCAGTCCCATCCATGTTGATGCAAATGGTAGGTATTCGTCCTTTCTGATGGCTGACCAATAGTCCATTGTATTTATGGACCACATCTTCTTTATCCATTCATCTGTTGATGGACATCTAGGCTCTTTCCACTTTGGCTATTGTAGACACATTGCTGCTATGAACATTGCGGTGCAGGTGCCCCTTTATCTCACTACATCTGAATCTTTGGAGTAAACACCCAGTAGTGCAATTTCTGGATTCTAGGGTAGCTCTATTTTCAACTTTTTGAGGAACCTGCACACTGTTTTCTTAAGTGGCTGTACCAACTTGCATTCCCACCAACAGTGTAAGAGGGTTTCCCTTCTCTACATCCTCTCCAACATTTTTACTGTTTCCTGTCTTGTTAATTTTTGCTATTCTCACTGGTGTAAGGTGGTATCTCAATGTGAGTTTTGTGTTTTTTTTTTCCAATCACAACTTCTATTATACCCATCACCCCTGCCCTATACTTTACACTCTCCTTTATGCATCTTCCCCGAGAGCACGTGCGTGCTGTTTCAGAACCTCCCTAACAAAGGAACCTCATTTCCTATCTTCAATCTCCTTGCTAGCACCCTGTGAAAGCTCTGGCCCCAGGTAACCAGAGCCACCACCACTGGCTTAGGTGTGTGGGTTTATTCACTCCTACTCCTCAAAAGGTAGAAGGGTGCCTGCAGAGATGACTCCTGCTTCTATTCTTAGGACTTTATGAGGGGAGTAGTTTCTGGATCCTCATCGGAACTCTGACCGTCTTTCTTCATCAAACCACTGCTATTGATGGCTGCCCTACTCCAGGCACTATTTATATGACTCTGAGTGACATTAGGGATCAAGTCAACTTTTGAAAGCTGGAACCGAAATCCAAATGGTATTTATCAGATGATTTTTCAGGAGAAAGACGTTAGAATTAATACTCTGATGGTTTACTGAGTATGCCAGGTAGGAGGCCCTGTACTGAGGTGGTGTACAAATATTCTCATTTAATCAACACAACAAAATAGGAATTATCACTATTTAGCAAGTTGTATGAAAACCACAGAAAGGGGTTGATTTGCCAGGGTTGCACAAAGGCAGTTCTATCTGATCCGTGTGTGTTCGCTAAGCTGCTACACTACACATCACTGTCTTCTGCATTTATTTCAAGTTTTAAATACTGCTGTATAATACAATGTTTTGAGTATCACTGTATAATTATTTTATGAGTTGTTGATAGTGTGTTTAAAATGTAGTTTTTTAAAAAAAAGATTTATTTTAGAGAGAGCAGGCAAGTGAGAGCGGGGGGCGGGGGAGTGGTGTGGGGAGGAGCAGAGGGACAATCTCAAGCGGACTTCCTGCTATGTGCAGAGCCCGACATGGGGCTTGGGGCTCGATCTCACTACCCTAAGAACATGACCTGAGCCAAAATCAAGAGTTAGATGCTTAACTGATTGAGCCACGCCCTTAAAATGTAGTTTAAAACAGGGATACGTTGAACCTTTTTTGATCTTCAAAATCTATGTATTTAAAATTTTACATATATTTGAAAAAGCAACCAAAAAATGATCTATATGTGATTTGAAGCTTACTAGAAATTCCTTACACAAACTTATATGAATTACTAATGAGTAAAACCAGTAAGCAAAATAATAATTACCAAATTCTTATATTTAACATTATCTCCTGATAATATATCAGGCAATAAACTGAAATTTTGTTAAGTTAATGGCAATGTCAAATAACATTAACTTTTAAACTTTGCTTTTCTTCCCCCAAATCTCTAGCCAAATATTTGCAGAAGAAAGGAACCTATACTGTATTATTTTCTCTGTAGAGATACTTAATGAGCTATGAGAACAGTATCAGATTTGCTATTTTATTACATTTAAAAAAAGTATACAATTGATTTTTTTCAAAATTTTACAAAATTGGGATGCCTGGGAGGCTTAGTTCAGCATTCAACTCCTGATCTGGGATCAGGTCAGGATTTCAGGGTCATGAGATCAAGCCCCTAGTCGGGCTCTGTGCTCAACAGGCAGTCTGCTTGAGGATTCTCTCTCCCCCTTTGCCTCCCCCTAACCCCGACATGCTCTCTCTCTCTCTTTTTCTCAAACAAATAAATAAATCTTTTTTAAAAAAATAAATACAACAACTTTATGAAACGGTTACCAAACTGTATATCTCATTTTGTAAGTTGCTTAAAAAAAAAAATCAGCACTGCTTTTTGAAATTTATCCATATTGGCAATATAGAAGTCAAATTTTTGCATTTTGACTGTTCCATCTCAGGGTACTCAGGGTACAAAGAAACCTCTTTAATCATTTGCTTAGAAGAGGCCATCATATTGCTTCACTTTGTCACTATTACAAATATAATGCCATACACACACACACACACACTGCTTTCTGGTGTTGATATATGGAGGCATGAACTTCAAGGTCATAGGGTTGTACATCTCTAAAATTACTAGGTGTTAGATAACTGCTTTTTAAACTTCCTATATCATACCAATTTACTTTGACACCAGAAATGTATAAAGAGCTCTCACTTCCCTACATAAATACTTGGCAGACCTTCCCATTTTTGCCAATTTGATGAGTAAGCCAAATGCTATCTCATCCATGTTTGTTACCTGATACTCCACTGGTTCATCAATGAAATTTATCTCTGATATAAAAATTTATTTTTCTTAATGCTGACACTGTACTGTGATGTTATTTACATACTTTAATGGTAATTTTCAAGTTGCTATAACTTAAAACATTTAAAAAATTAAGATTTTAAGTCTGGAAATATAATTTCTCCCTCTTGTTCTAGTTTTGCCACTAGTTAGGACAGTATCTGTTAAAAAGTCCTCAGCCTATTCGACGTAAACTTACCTGGTTTTGAGGATTCTGTTAATTAAAAAGAAAAGTACTTTTAAGTTTTATGCTATAAAAATATTTGGCACTTATGACAAAGGGCAATACTAAAGACATTAAAAGTACTTACAATGTCATCTTTTCATATGCACCTCAATAAAATCAGTAGTTCCATCCCTGCATACTGAAAGCACTTTATACATCATTTATTTTAATCAGCCTAATGCTGGTTGCTCCTTATATTAAGTTAGTTCTTCTAAGGCTAGGATCGTTGTGTTGTAATATCTTTAAATACAAAACATATCTTTAAGGTACAAAATGTTAGAGCACCCTAGAACTTTCTCTTCTTTCCCCCCCTCCAGTGCTGTGTGTTCAAGGGTCAAGACTACCCTGATATTAACAACACAGACTTGAACTTTACATAAGTAAAATTATACAACGTGTTCTTTTGCCTTTGGCTTCTTCCATTCAACACTTTACTTATGTGATTCACCTAGTGTTAAATACAGCTGTAGCCTTATACTCCCACTGATGTACAGTATCTCATTGTATCACCATACTACAATACATTTATCCATTCTACTGTTCTTGTGCATTAGGTTAGCTTCTCTCTTGGGCCTCTCATGAACAGCAGTGGTATGAACAGCACTGTTCATGCCTTTTGGGGAACGTATAACTATATGTCCATTGGGTATATACCTAGAAATGGGATTTCTGGGTTACAAGGCACATGGATTTCTCAATTTTACAAGACAAGGACAAATAGTTTTGCAAAGTGGACTACCAAAGTCTAATTTCTGCATTCACTCACTCATGCATTCATTCCTTTCTTAATTTTGAAAAATGTATCAAGCAAAAATGTGTTAAGGTACTACACCTGACCCTGGTGAATACGGTCAACATCAAATTCCTATATCTACACAGCAATCATTCCTTCCTACATTCATTTTCCTGAATACCTAAGGCAGGACAGGCATTGTGGCACTGTTCTACATTTGGAGACCATCAGAGTAATAAGAAGGGCAGACTCCTCGCCCTGGTGGTACTTACATTCTAATGAGACAAACAATAAAACATAGATAATAATAAAATTTTAAAAAGATGTAATAGCAAAAAGGAGCACATGCTAGTGAAAAAAAATTAAGTAGAATAAAGAGGGAAGAATGTGGGAGTATTTTAGATACCATGCACAGGGAAAATGTCTTCAAGAAGGTGAAATAAGGTTCTGAAATAAGGAAGCAGTGATAAAGATAGTGAGAAGTAGTTACATTTAGCATCTACATATTCTGGAAGTAGAGATAAAATGATTTGTGATGCGTTGGATACAGGGTGTGAATACACTGATTATGATAGACTATTCATAAATAGTTTGCCTGGATGAATAACAATATCTAATAACAAGTTTGGAGAATGATCTATTACCTGTCAACAGAAGCACACTAATTTATTAGGCAGTCTTCAAAGAACTGAGTATGTCCTCTATAATAACACTTAGATTGTATTTCAAATCTTCCTCTGTTGTCATCCCAACAATCAGTCGACAGTAACTTCGTAAACAAAGAATTATTATTCTTCCAGAAAAAAGATTTATAAATGAAACAGACATGAATACATTTGTATATGTGTGTGTGTATATATATATATATATAATCAATATCAAATGCTTGAACTTAACAAAGCAAGTAACTATATAAAATGTTATTTTCTAATTAATATGTCACCATTTTTTTAAAAGGATTTTATTTATTTATTTGACAGAGAGATCACAAGTAGGCAGAGAGGCAGGCAGAGAGAGAGAGAGGAGGAAACAAGCTCCCCAGTGAGCAGAGAGCCCGATGCGGGGCTTGATCCCAGGACCCTGGGATCATGACCCGAGCTGAAGGCAGAGGCTTTAACCCACTGAGCCACCCAGGCACCCATATGTCACCATTTTGATACAACATGAGTACTAGCAATGTCTTAAAGAAGACTGCCAAATCTGCCAACTAAGTTTTTTGTTTGTTTTTTTTTAAGTACATAAAAACAAATCTTTTAAAGGGCAGTTGGTGGTTCAGGTCATGATCCCAGAGTCCTAGGATTGAACCTTGTGTCTGGCACCCCGTTCAGCAGGAAGCCTGCTTCTCCCTCTTTCTCCCTGTCCCCGTACCCCTACCCCACCCCCAAACCCAGGGCTCTCTTTCTCCCTATCAAAAAAAAAAAAAAAAAAAAATCCTTTAAAAAGTGCCTTGAGGATGTTAACTTTACACCCTGTGCTGTTATCAATTCTATTGCATTTCTAAGTGTTGACATTTTTCTTAGTGGTTTTTTTTTTAAATTATTTATTTATTTATTTATTTATTTATTCATAAGGGACAGAGAGAGAGGCAGAGGTAGAGGGCAAAGCAGGTTCCCCCATACGGAGCAGGGAGCCCAATGTGGGACTCAATCCCAGAACCCTGGGATCATGACCTGAGCCAAAGGCAGACGCTTAACCAACTGAGCCACCTAGGTGCCCTCTTAATGTTTCGATTTTAATTTATGACAACTCAACAAAGAGGCAGGTAACCTGGGTTTTAGTTTAGTAATACCACCACATACCAGCCAATACCACTAGCAATATGAATGCACAAATAACAAGTCTTTCTTCTCTACAAAATAAGAATAACAATACTTTAATGTTACTTATTTAAAACTAAAAATCATATAGAGTACTCTATAGCTTTGGTTTTATTATGCCAAGGAACACTATCTAGAAAATCAGTCTTTTTTTTTATTTAATTTTTTAAAAAATTTTATTTATTTATTTGACAGAGATCACAAGTAGGCATAGAGAGAGGAAGGGAAGCAGGCTCCCTGCGACCCGGGGCTCAATCCCAGGACCCTGGGGTCATGACCTGGGCTGAAGGCAGAGGCTTAACCCACTGAGCCACCCAGGTGCCCCTAGAAAATCAGTCTTAACTGACAGATTTGGTGCACCAAAATGGCAGCCTATGGGATAAGCAGTCAGTTAAGACAACTTTTGTCTTGTAAAACAATGAGAATCTGAAATGCCCAGTTTACAAAGCCTTAGTATATACGTATCCAGAAAGTATTATACTTGAACCTTGTTTCTGTAAAGAAAGTATGGAGTGGGGAATGAAAATGTAAAATTTCTACACAGAATTAGAAGAAAGAAGAGTATCTATTAGTCTAATTGGAGAGCTCTGAAAGGCTTTAAAGTAAGACAGAAAAAAGTAGAATGGCTGTGGGAAAGGAATCAAAGTTGAGTATGTTAATAACTCAGCAAAGAGAGTTAATAATCTAGCAGAAAAATCAAAAAGCAAAATGGAAGTAAAAATTTAGAAAATTGCCATTCACAATAAAAAACATTCCCAAAGTTTAATCTAACAAATGAGCTACAATGGAGAGACAGTACCTGGATCCCACAAATACACTTAGAACTGCAAACGCTTTACGAATGTAAAAGGCAAGTCGTTTTACAAAAGGTTCAACACAAACTGGTATGCCTCTGCATCTGAAGCGTAAGATAATAGGACAGATCTGACAGCCCTGTTTGTTCTAGGCCACATAAACAGCCTGGTGAGAAAACATTCATGCTTACTTCCACTGAAAAGGAAAGTTGTTTTTTCTTTTTTCCATTCTGAAATGCCTACCACACAGATTGCTATGGTCTCTTCTCTTCTAAGGACTTATAGTAATAGACGAATAAAATAGAACTGAAAAGACACCACACAGTCTTTCTCAATAAATAAACGAGCAATCCCCATTAGCAACAGGGTACAAGCAACATTACACAGTGTGCGGCAGGGACTCATGGGTGTCGCTTGTACACCAGTGTCCAGCCAGGAGACGTTAAGTGAGGAGCTCTTTGAAAGAAAAAAGGAAACGTAAGCAGAGTATATGCCAAACATTATAGCAGAGCTGGGAAAAGGCTCCCAAAAGGAAATAAAATGATTATAAGCTGAATAAAGCTGATCGAGTCACTTCTGTAACAGGGTTAGAGAGAGCTGACACGCACTCTTTCCTAACACCAGTGCTGAATGTTTGGTATGCGTTCTACACATGTTATCTCCTTTAATATAGAGTGATTACATTCATTTTAGCAGTAAGAAAATGGAAACAAATGATTAAGGGACTTGTCCAATCACCAGGAAGTGGTGTGACCAAGAGTAAAACCAAAGCAGTGTAACTTAAGAGTCTGTGTTCTTATGAGTCATCTCTACTAAATGGTAACTTCATGATGGCAACAACTACTAGGTCACTTATTGTTAGAGCTTTGTACAATGTCAGGCCAATGCAGGCACCTGTTAAATAAGAGGCGAAAAGGGGCGCCTGGGTGGCTCAGTGGGTTAAGCCACTGCCTTCGGCTCGGGTCATGATCTCAGGGTCCTGGGATCGAGCCCCGCATCGGGCTCTCTGCTCAGCAGGGAGCCTGCTTCCTTCTCTCTCTCTCTCTGCCTGCCTCTCAGTGTACTTGTAATTTCTCTCTGTCAAATAAATAAATAAAATCTTTAAAAAAAAAAAAAAAAAAAAAAAATAAGAGGCGAAAAGAAGGAATGAAAAGCAATGCAAGGGGTGGTGAGTGTGATTTAAAAAAAAAAAAAAAGTCACGATTTTCCTCCTCTCTGATAAGGCAGTGATCTGAAACCAACAGAGAAAACCTGACGAATAAGACAAAACACATACATTACCTTTACGCCATCTCTTGAGGGTCCCATAAGAAGAATCCAGGATTTCTGGACTGAAATCTCTAAGCCTGTTATTGTACAACACATTATTCACTTTACTGGGTGGAGACTTGGATAGATAGCTTCATCTAAACTACTAGTAACAAAACATAATGAAATCATATCAGGTCGAAACACAGCTATTAGATGTTTGTAAGACCTGAAAATTAAATGTTTATTTCAAGATTATAGGAATAAAAAGACCAAATATTCTAGGTTGCCTATAATGTATTGCACATAGTAATGCATTAATTATATTAATAGAGAAGTCTATCCAATTCAATTCAATTAGATCCAAAGTGTTCTAATAAAAGTACTTTCAGGGGCGCCTGGGTGGCTCAGTGTTGTTAAGCCTCTGCCTTCGGCTCAGGTCATGATCCCAGGGTCCTGGGATCGAGCCCCAAGTTGGGCTCTCTGCTTGGTAGGGAGCCTGCTTCCTCCTCTCTCAACCTCTGCCTGCCTCTCTGCCTACTTATGATCTCCATCAAATAAATACCAAAAAAAAAAAAAAAAAAAAAAAAAAAAAGTACTTCCAATTCTCTCTTCAAGTTCACAAACAATCCGTAAAAAATAAAAAGGCTTACTAATATAGGAGAAGAAAAAAACTATATTGTATCCTTGCCGTTATTTGGACACAACATTTCTATTTATAATATCTGGGGAGGAAGGGAGAGGAGAAGAGCTGATTGCTTCCTTATGCCTGTCAGCCAAACACCATGGGGTGTCCCTGCTTCTCAAAGGAAAGTCAGAAAGAAGACTCTGCCTTGGCTGGAATGTATCTCTGACTCAAACATCTGCCAAAGAGGTTTGCTTCTGGCAGTTTATCTCCATAAAGTCAGTATGAATTTTAACTTCTATTTCACCAATCCTATTTCACCACTCCCTCAAAATATCCAACCTCCTTTAACTATAAGTGAGCAAATTCATCTAACGGCTACATTTTTCCAGTGCTGGAAATCAGTGATAAATGTGTACATGGGTTCACCTACCCATAAGGGAAGTGAAAACTGCTGTTTCAACTCGAACACCACTCAGCGGAACAAATGGATTAGGAAGTTTAAAAGTTCAGTTGGCCAAAACTTCACGGTAAACTTGTAGAATTGTCCTTCATGAATTTTGCACGCTACACCATCATACGCTGCAACTGTAAACTAATTACCAAGCACCTAGTAGCTGATATCTGGAATGCTTGACTTGAAGACAATTCAGCAAAGAGCTAATAATTTCAGCCGACAGTTTTCAGAAACAAGAATGATGAAATTTTCTTCGACTTCGTTTCTAAATTGCCTTTTTATTTTCAAATAGTAGCAAATCAGTAACGTACATAAACTAACAAAGGAGGGAAGAGAATGCATGGAGGTAGAATTCAAAGAGTTTTAGGCGAGTAAGAAATACTGAGAATAACAGGAAGCAAATATGTAACTGAGAGTATCAGGAAAACAAAGTAAAGACCAAACAGATGCTTAAAAAAATGTCTAGGGGGTGCCTGGGTGGTTCATTTGGTTAAGCGTCTGCCTTCGGTTCAGATGGGATCCCAGGGTCCTGGGATCGAGGCCCCACATTGGGCTCCCTGCTCAGCAGGTGGTCTGCTTCTCCCTCTCTCTCCTTTCCCTCCTACCCCGCTCTGCTCATGCTCTCTCACACATGCAGTTTCTCTATATCTCTTTTTCTCTAATAAATAAAATCTTCTTTTTTAAAAAAAGCCTAAACCAAATTAATAATCCTCAACTTTTCCCAATATCTGTGCTGTGAAGGTACTTAAGAAGGCGACATAACTTAGTTTCTTAAAAATAAGCCGTCACCATCTTATTTTCTTGGCTGCTATTTCACACTTTGCTGAAGCGTAAAACAGGATATTATTTAGAAAGGAACATGCATATATACACATGAACGTACAACACACACGTGTGTATATGAACACATGTGTGTGCATGGGCAGGCATATGGGTATGTATGCATATTTTTGAAACAAGTCATGTAACTGAACATGTAATTTTTGTTCAACAAGTCATGCAACTGAAAGAGATGAGGAAGATTACCTAATGAGACAGAACAATGGAACCTTTTCCTCCAGGTTAGGAATGATGACTGCACTGCTTCTTGATGCGGGCAAAAACTCAGTAACACCAGCTGCTGCCATAGGTAGTATGGCTAATTAAGATTTAATGTACTTTTCTGCTTCAACAATTAAATGGGAGGGACTGCAGGGAACCGTTTCATATTGCCAGGCAAATTATATGATGGTCAGAAAAGTGAAAATAAACTCGTGCAAGATATTCCTGTCTTGCATTTGTGGAAAGTATATGTGCGCTTCTGAGGAAGCCCCCTTCTCCTTTTCGTTTGGAGTTTAAAATGTACCTCGTAGACTTTAGCATTTCCGGAGTTAGGTTTGAGATACACCAGATGTATGACTATCGAGAAAATCGATGTTTAATGGAATAAGAAGAGTTCCTGGAGCCTGGGAGCCATTTTATTACTGTGTGATTTAGCAGCATCTAACAGAGATGGCAGGTTTTATCATGCACCTTTAGCTACTAAATTCACAGAACAAACAGAAGGTTTACCAGGGGAGGGAGAAAGTGATCAGACTCTATCCTCTAGTTCCTCTTCCCCTAGAACAGCATGTGTTGTCTAAAATTGCTATGGGAACCTGGGAGCTCATAAGGCAAATCAAGTTCTAGCCGAATGTCTTCTTTAATATCCTATACTACGACCTCCCCAGTAAATAAAAAGTTTGCATGCAGACATCCATTATATGGAAGATCAAATATTCACATTAAAATGAAGTACAATGAGGTTATACTTGGCGATTTAATTATCGTGCTGAATTCTTATTAAGCACATAAGTAGTCTGACTGCATGACTTTTGTTTGCATATTACAATTGATTTTAACATATTCCATAAATTCCAATGAGGAAGAGGAAAGACAGATTTGTCCTCCAGTTCTCCTTCTGCCTATAATTTAAAGAAACGGTTACATTATTAGACATTATTTTCTCCTCGAAATGGTATAAATACCTGCTGTTTATAGCTAACTATTCAGCCAACGAACCAGATCCAAAAGGAAAATTAATAAAGAAGGTACCGAGAAGTAGGGAGGAAAAGAAAATACTTAAATGAGTATGAGATCAGAAATAATAATTTAAGCCCCAGTGTAACATTTCCCTATAGGAACCATTGCCATTCCTTTTCAGAAAAGCGGAATTTAGTGCAGGAGAAAGAAAATTTGATCGACAGTGCAAATAGTTAGATTCTAGTCCCACCTCTGTCATTTACAGACTAATGTAACTTTGGATAAATCAAAAACCTTCCAGGGATTTGCCTTACAGACTTCAAACCAAACAGCAACTTCTTATTCCCTACAGCTGATGCAGTAAAGTCGGGGTGAAGGGTGGGGGAGGGGGGGTAGGCAGCTGACGATATTCCCATGATTTCCACAGCAACCAAACCGATGTCAGTCCAGTATGAGGAATCCTTTGTAGTATCAGGGCAAGTAAAGAGACTGGCTATGACAGGTGGACATCTACTAAAAAGCATGCATCTCTGCTACATAGCAAGGTGGAAAGCAAAATGCACTTGAAAAATTCAACTGCTCCTTCGAGGCTTCCTCTTCTTTCTCCAATTGGGACTAACACTAAAGTCTTTCCCTTTAAGGGAAGCAGCGGACATTTCCAAGGATAACTTGACTTAAGGCTTCAGCTTTTCAAAAGCTAATCAAAACTGTTGTGAGGGTGGGGTGTGTGTGTGTGTACAGGTGGTAGAAAAAAATTATAAAACATCTCCGAGATGATGTCTATGAAGGGGGAGTGGAGGGCAGTGGAGGGGACGGGGACACAACGGGAGGCAACTCTCTTTACAAATCTTTGGTTGTCAAGCCTTCCATGTGATAAATACAGGGAAAGAAAGCGTCCATGGCTCTGGCATGGGGCTGAACTGACTTGAGAATCAGGGCTGGTATACTTCAAGCCTAACTCCACTACTAACTCAATATTTAATGTTGGCAAGTCACGTAACATGCTTCCCGTGCTTCTGTATCTGTACTGGATTCTATTCACAGGATAACTGGCCACTTCCATGGGGGCCTCTATGGGAATCTATACTTCACTGCACTTTCAGAAAGGTAGCAAATGGAGGAGTTCTTCCAGAGGTTCTGTTGTGCAAAAATAAAATTCTGCCCTCAACTGGACTTCTTATTGACAAAAAGGAGAAAAAACAAACTGTTTACGCAAAAGACAACAGCATTTTAGAAAGTCAACTGTGTTACCGAAGGTGTTAATTTCTTATTATGCCTCCAAAGCAATTACCATCAAATGGATGGAGGAATGAATGAAATGACCTTTACGGTCTCTTCCAAAACGGAAGACCCCATCCTCGTGAACCACACTAAGTGAAGTACAGAAGGCAACCCCACATTAAAAAATGCCAGAAGTGTTTACAGCAGAAAAGAAAAAAAAGGATGGATACTTGATCTGGCAGAAACGATTATCCTTTCTTGATTATATACTTCTGTATAATATATAAGTTACTAACAATCTATAAAGGGAAAACATTTATCCAGATGTTATTTGTGTACATATTGGAAGACAGGAAGACAGGTACAGCAACGCTGCCAAGCTTTATTTAGAAAATCATCTGTCACATAAAACAATATCCATTATTGGTTAGGTTTTTAGCGTCTTCTTGATAAATTTGAACATTAATAACATGCTACCCATACACATAATTCAGAATATACTATATTAGCTATTTCTCCAAACATTATATTAGACTGGGATGAGCCATTCATACATGCACACGTATTTCTGTGACTAGTAACAGCATGAGGGAGGTTTGAAAACAGCATGAAATACACAATTCATAGCCATAAATAGTGAACTCTCTTTCTTAAAGTAAGCCAGTACAGTAACAACTCTGTAACTATGACCCCTTAACATCCTGGGACAATCACCTACATGAACCAAAACAGGCATGGGAGTAGTAAGAGATTTTTCTGTTTAAGTTTTTTATACTAGAAATTCATCCTTACAGCTCTGTTTATCCACCAATTTATTATCATTGACGACAAAGCAAGTGGAAAGTGCTAAATATTTTTGCAAATATGCAGAAGTACAATTCCTCTAAATTCTCTGAATACAGAGAGCCTAGAAAAATAACCATCTGCACTGTATATTACTGATAAAACCAGGAACAAGAGATCCGCTTGACCATCCACTATGTGGCCTGTGCATTTATCCTGGCCTATCTGTGTAGCTTTCGTTGAGATCAGGGTTCATAATAATACACAGTCTCTAATTCAGGAGAATTCTTTGCCTGCTTACCGTAACCACATTTCCTCATATTGAGTCAATCAGCCCACCACCATAAAGGGCCACAAGTTAGGACAAAGCTTTTCAAGTGAAATGTTAAACATATGAATACACAACCAAAATGAACAAGCTTGAAATTTCATTTGTAGCTTAATTAAGGCTCCAAGTTAAGCGGCCCCCAAAACAAGCCACATGACTGTAATACAAGTTCATACAGAGCAGTTAGAAGCCTCTGTGCATATACTTTATTCTAGAATTTATGAAGCAGATTCTGAACCTGACTTGACTGCCTGCCCCTCATAGAAGGTACAACTAGATATAACTGAAAAACACAGCAAATAGAGGCCAACTCCATCGAAGAAAGAGTTCATATTACAAAAATGTATTTTCTTCAAGTTGAAAAAAAACTTCTCCATAGAATCAATGTCATGAACAGCAGTTAGACTTCCTCTTTTGTAAAATTTGATGTGAGCCCTGATGTAGTGGAATTATGGAACCACTGTGAACTCTTCATTCTAGGTAGTTGGGGACCACCTAGAAACAGGGGTGGCAAAAGCCAAGTGTTTATTATTACTGTTGTAGTGGGAATAATATTAGCTCTCACCTACTGAGCAACCACTGTGTGCTCAGCATTGTGATTCAAAGCCACACCATGAGATAGGTTATTATTTTCATCTTACAGATTTTTTAAAAAATCAAGCTTTGAAAAATGAAATGACTTGCCTAAAGTCATACAGCTGGGAAGTGGAAAAGTCATATCCAGATCCACATGGCCTCCAAGGTCCCTGCGGTCTGCCACACCGTGACATAGCCACACTTCAAAATACAGACTTTCCTTCCCACAGCCCCAGTCCCCAATCCTTCCATACAGGTGATACATGAAAGAAACTATGCAATCTAATGTACACGGAACTTAAGTAACTAAACCCTATCAGAAGCAGTGTTTTCACCTTTTTAAAAGGAGGTAACTTAACTGACCTCAAGGATGGCACAGTAGATAGGGAAATAAAAGCAAGAAGGGCAGCTTGCCATGGGCAGTAGACCAGCCTTCCAGAAGAGGACATGTATACTTTCTTCCTGGTATCTGTTTTTTGGGGTTTTGGTTTTGGTTTGTTTTGTTTTCTTGTAAGTATCACTCCTCCAACCCACCAGTATACTATCAATCATGTCGCCTCCCCGCCCCCCAATCCCGGTGGCCCAGGAGAACCAAGGAGGGCCAGTATTTCACATTCCCTGGAGATTTTCAATTGTCCCTTGGGCAAAAAGTCATTCACGCTGATGTGAAATCTGGGACTGTGAGAATGAGATACCCCTGGGCGAGAGCAGCCCATGAACAGCACCTGCCTGAGAATAAAGCCCACAAGAGGAAGGCAGCCCTGAAGGGTGCAGAGACAGAGCTGTGGTGATGTTACAGGAAGCCCTGAATCCTGCCCTGACTGAGGCTAGAGATTCACCTCTTTTTTCATAGTTGCTACCTGAGCTACTAAGTTGTGACTCCGTTAATTTGGGTTAGATCTCCGACCCTAGCGCCCAAAAGAAGGCTGACAAAGATTTTCAAGAGTCTTGAGGCCATCCTCTATCAGCATGTTCATTAGTTCTTTGCTTTCTACCCTCCATTTCCCAATGAGGGAAAGTAATTTCAATTTCAGCTCCAGAATGATGACTGAAGGGTAAATACAGGCATACGGAATGGGACTGGAACGGTTAAAGGCAGTGTTAGTAGATACATTTTCCTACTCAGGGTATCTATGTACAAAATCTGGAAGAAGCGGGACTCTCAGCCATGAAGTCCTATTTTCAGTCATGATGTCTCACAGAAAACCACAATGTTACAATGTCAAAACTGTAGAAAGTAATATAATAAGGCAACAAGACAGTATAAGAGGTAGGGAAATGTTTATGACAAATCAAATATAATCCAGCAAATGTGTGTAATTATGTTTGCTTAATGTGATTTGTTAAAGTACACATTTTACATGACTGACATAGTCTTTGTAAGTTTTCATTTCCCACCTTACATTTTACAGATTTAAATCATATAGAAAGTAAAAATGCAGCCACTTCAGTTTTACAGAATTTAAGGTTTGGATTTTCATGCTCATCTCCTTCTGGATTGGTATGCCACTTTCGAGTATTAGCTGCTTTTCCTTATTAATATTTCAGATCCAAATTTTTATATAATTCAGATATAAATAAAAAGTTGTGAAGTATAGTAGCAATGTATCATGACACCAATTCAAGATGATTTAGCATTCCCATTGCAAAGAAACTACAACTCTTGATTGCCAATGACAGAAAAGCTAACCCAACTGGCAAAGGCAAAAAGGTAATCTATTGTCTCGTAGGATTGTAAGTATAGAAATAGGGATCGCGGGACGCCTGGGTGGCTCAGTGGGTTAAGCCGCTGCCTTCGGCTCAGGTCATGATCTCAGAGTCCTGGGATCGAGCCCCACATCGGGCTCTCTGCTCAGCAGGGAGCCTGCTTCCTCCTCTCTCTCTGCCTGCCTCTCTGCCTACTTGTGATCTCTGTCTGTCAAATAAATAAATAAAATCTTTAAAAAAAAAAAAAAAAAAGAAATAGGGATCGCTTTAGGCCTCACTGGGTTTAGGCCTCAAAATATATCATCAGGACTCAGTTTCTCTCTGACCACCCTGTAGTTCTACTTTGTGGCACGTTGGCCTCCTTCTCCTTGCTCAAAGATCCTGCAGCCATCTTTCAAAGTATACTGATAGGTACTTAAGCAATCTGGACCAATGAGCATGTCCAAGGAAGTGCAATGTGTTGACCGCTGATTGACGGAGCTCACACCCACTGTCTGAGACAGTGGGTGGCTTCGGCCTGACCCTCAGAACGGGAAGGCGATGGATTCCTCAAAGGAAAACCAAAAGGATGTTTTTCGGAATGTCAGGAATACATGCCCAATACAAATAATGTCTTTTCATAATAGAAATGATGTGTGGGGCAGCTGGGTGGCTCAGTCGTTAAGCATCTAACTTTGGCTCAGGTCATGATCCCTGGTCCCTGGGACTGAGCTCTGCATTGGGCTCCCTGATCGGCAGGAAGTCTGCTTTTCCCTCTCCCACTCCCCCTGCTTGTGTTCCCTCTCTCTCTGTGTCTCTCTCTGTCAAATAAAAAAATCTTTTTAAAAAATGATGTGAACAGTAACACCTGACAAAAAAATGCCTTAAGTTTTTTAGCGTGCTAAAAACTAGGAACATTTTCTTGAAAATAGTATTCATTAGGCTTTCACTGCTGTTTCCTTCTGATATCACGACTTAAAGCATTAAAACTTCTATTTTCCATTCCTCAAATTCCCTTTTACACTGTACACTAAAATCCAGGTTTTTGACAGCTGTGGATATTTTAAAAAAGAAAAAAATGGATCTATTTACAAATAGAGATTGAGACCAACTTTTGCCAAAAATAATTGTACCAATCAGGTTCTTAGTTGCAGAGAACTTAGGCAGAAAAGGATACAAAACGATAAAGCTGAAGAAACAGGCTTGGGAACAAGCTGGACCTGAATGACATGAAGAAGCCAAAATCATGGTGAAGGACAGGTTGGCCTCGGAAGCCTCTGCTGAAAATGCTAGAACCATCACTGCTGACCATCGGTGCCCCAACTGTGGGCGATGAAGGCCTCAGCACTTAGAGTAGACCCTAACCTAGATTAAGCCCTTAATAAATGTAATTTATTATTCTCCTAAAAGCAGAATTTAAGTAATTATGCAGCAAGTTTTTTCATCGTGGTCCACTATGACTGATAGATCATCATTAAAAAGGAATACAACAAAGACAATTTCCCAAATCATACAATTATTGGTAGAAAGTAAGTAAAACGGATTATTCTGAATCAACTCTTTGGCTCTAATTCCAGCAGAAAGAATTCCTTAAAAATAAACTCCACCTCCTCCCCTGGAGGTACCCTGCCTGTGCAACATGCTTTATTTAAGTCAAGTGGGCTTAATAATACAATCGATAAACCTGGGAGACAATCAAAGTTTGACTTCTGGGGTAGGTTATGGCAGGTCATAAACAAGTCATGTCTTTCCCCACCATGAGTACATCTGGTCAAGTAGTCAGTCACTTACTGCAACATGTGCATCTAAGTTGATTTCCAGTATGGCTGCTGGAAACTGATGGAGTCAATATTCTGCCGTCAGTGACAGGAGAGTGTGTTAGCTCAAACCTACAGATTCCTGTCCAGACTATGGATCTGTATACTCGGCGGAAAAAAGCTGTCACCTGGCTCCTACACTACCAAACTACTTTTGTGGTTCGAGGATAAAATCTATTATTATTCTCTTAGAACTCTACCCCAAACACAGAGCTATAATTTAAAGAAAATGAAGTATAAGATGTAAAGGAAGCATTTAAGAGGAAAATTTGGCTTACAATATACAGTTGTTTTTATTAAAGTACAAGTAATTGCAAGCCAGCAATTTTATTTATAAAAAAGTTTTGTTTAAAAAAAAAGAATTTAATTACTACAGTATGTTTTCTCAGCTCAGTTAAATCCAAACTACAGTCATTTCTACATCTCTGTTGTTGAGCTTGAATTAGAATATGCTAGGAACATATTTACATGTAAATGTTAATATATGAAGTAATTAAGAGATATGCAATCTACTTTGTAGAGGCAGCCCAAATCTTATCACTATTCTTTGTCATACTTGTATCTAGATAGGTTGATGGGGGAATATATATATTTTTTATATCAATGAAGTAGTTGTGCCAATAATATAAAGGTTACTTTTAAACACTAAACTAACTTCTACTCTAATGCTATTTACTAATCCATAAAATATGGCAGAAATCTCTGCATATAGATGTAACATTTGATAGTATTTAAATACACACACTGTCATTTGTTTGTAAATGAGAATTCCACAAAACAAATACACTGTCACTGCTATCTGCTCCTACAGATATTCACTAATTTATGTTCTATTTTTAGCTGTAATTTTAGCTGTCAGTTCTTAATTATAAAGGTTTTGTAACATTTAATGGACAAGACCAGGAGAAGCTGAGGAAAGTCTGATACGTTTAGAAAAAAAGAGAATTTTAGGGTCTCTTCTGGAGATATGTATTTCTAAACTGTTTCTGAAGTGTATATTTTGGTTTTTGGAAATTTGAGTCATTTATCTCTATCTTAACTTCTCATTTGGCCATAGACTGAATAGTACTCAATGAATGTGACTTAATTAAAAATGCCAAAAGAGAGGTATCCCGGTGGTTCAGTTGGCTATAGTGAGAGACTCTTGATTTGGGCTTGGGTCACAATCTCAGGGTCGAGGGACCGAGCCCCAAGTCAGGTTCTATGCTCAACGTGGATTCTGCCTGTCCCTCACCCTCTGCTGCTCTCTCCTGCTTATGCTCTTTCTTTCTCCCTCTCTCTCAAATAAATAAATACAATTTTTAAAAATAAAAAAAAAATAAAAATGCCACAAGAAACAAAATACTCAACTTTCTAATAAAAGTTTGAAATTTTTACATATTTCTAGTTTTTTTTTTTTTTTTAAAGGCAGAAGGCAGAAGACCATAAGGATAAAGTATGTATACCGTGCAGCCATTACGCACTACCTGAGTTCGTGGCACTACTGGCTCAGTCAATTCCAGTAGAGAAACTAGTGGTTTCACTTCCACTTAAAACTTACTATCCTGCCAAGGAAAACAAGGTCTCACAAGGTCAAAGACATACTGATCTACTGAGCCATGGAGAGATTATGTTGTTCCTTTACTCAGTCACTTCTTAACCAAATATTTCTTGGGCTCCTTAGGAGTGACGGGTCCCCTGACTAATGAGATCCCTGTTCTCTAGAAGCCACATTAAAAGACATGGGAAGAAAGACACTAAATGAATGATCATGAATATGACAAGGGATATGAGGAGGGTGTAAAAATGAAGCAGGAAGACAAAACCAGGTCAGGCTGGATCAGGGGAAAATCTCTCTCAGGAGATGACACTGGACAACTGAATAGTAAGCCTGAGCAGAACTGTTTTCCAGACAGAAGGACCCTAATCTGTAAAAACCCAGAGAGGAAGGACAAAGCGTGCACGACTGGAAAGGAGGAGCAGAATGTAAGGTGAGGGATAGGAGACTCCCTCGCATGCTAATAAGAAGCTGCTAAACATTATTAATCAGGAAAGCAAAACAAATTTGCAATAACCGTTTTGGTTATAAGAGCAGAAACTATGCAGATCATGAAAATGAACCTGTTTTAAATAAAAGTTTGTGAGATGAGAGTGAGGCTATGGCTCAAACAGCGGACACATCTTACTTCCATTTGATGCTTGGATTCATTTGAGCAGGGTTACATGTTGTCCGTAAGAGGCCAAGAGAGAGGAAGACGAAGGATGGAGCCCAGGGAGGCCACTCAGATACCCAGAAGGCATGGCAGCCAGAGCTCAGGATATTACAAGCAGCTCACCCGCCCAATGTGCTACTTCCTTTACAGCACTGGATGGCAGAGGGAAGTCAGATGGATTCGCCCAGAGTCAGAGTTCTTGCAGTTGGGTGCGGGCAAGAGCAGTGGGGAAAGAGCTTTAGAACTCTGAAGAGAGAGTCAAGTGATGGTCAGAGTCCAAGATGGATAAAGAAGAAAAGGAAAATAAGAAGAGGCAGCAGTGAGGAGGAAGGAATCAGAAGCAAGATGTGTGAACAGTGTTTGTACGTCAAAGTTAGGACGTCTGAGAATGGCTGGACACGTGTCTCTATGTGGATGATCCCCTGTGCAGGTAAAGAGGTCAAGAACTGTTCCACCAGGAATCCCCTCTTTGCACAGGACCCCTGTCATCTTGTGATGCTTTGTTGGCTGAGAACTCTACCAAAAAAACAGCCGGGAAAATTCCTACCTCCACCCCCTCTCCCTGTGCCACCCATTCCCACAAACTTGAAAAGGCCTAGGTGGAGTGAGACCTGAGAGAGAGGGAAGGCGAGAAACCGACTGCATGAGCCTGCTTTTGGTTTCTCAAACTTTCTTGAAAAACACAGACCTTTCTGCTCAATCAGTATCTTTCTTCCATGAAAATACAAAAGGCAAAATTGAAAAGTGTAGCTGCTCTGCTAGAAAGGAGGACCTGGGGCCTGTGAAACTACCCCTGCTCAAGCTCCTCCCTCCCAGATCCTTGCGTCTAGCCGCCACCTACCATCCCAGAGCACAAAGTCACCTTCTGTTCAAGGCAAACAAAAATACAAAAATTCCACACCCTTTTATTTTTTTTTTTTAAAGATTTTATTTTTTGAGAGGCAGAGATCACAAGTAGGCAGAGAAGCAGGCAGGAGAGAGGGAGGAAGCAGGCTCCCCGCTGAGAAGTGAGCCCGGATGTGGGGCTCGATCCCAGGACCCTGGGATCATGACCTGAGCCGAAGGCAGAGGCTTTAACCCACTGAGCCACCCAGGCGCCCCTCCACGCCCTTTTAAAACACACATCCTTCTTGGGATCATTTAGGATGAGACAATATAGAGGCCTATGGGCACAGAGCTCTTGGAAATCATGGAGAAACTTTTTAAAAATCTCCCTTTCCTTTCCTTATTTAGCAATAAACTATTTGTCTTTGGGGGAAAATGGAGATGTTCTCCCCCATCTCTGGTGTGTCAAGTGCTTCATCTGGCATATCTGGCATTTTCTGGACGTAACTGCATTCAATTCTCTTTAAATTCTTTTCAGGAAATCATATCATTTCCATTTTGCAAAACAGGAGGCTGAGGCCTGGAGAGGTCAAATTAACTTGCCCACAGTTACAAAGCTATTAACTGAAGGGGGTTGGGATTTGAAGCACCTGATCCCAAAGCCCCAAAGTCCATTCATATCACCTTGCCTCCAACTTCATAAATGTTACACTGTTCCTCTATTACCATTTATATATAAAATTCCCAGCTATAAGCCCAGAGAATGCTTTCTCATACATAACATTAAAAACAGCTCAACCCTTGAGAATTTCTCATATAACTGTTTCTCAGTCCTAGCACAGAACACAGCCACGCAAACAGACCTTCACTCAATCATGGGGTTTTTTTTTTTTGGTAAATAATGGTGCTCCCCACTGCTGCCAGAGTGAAAGGCGATGTTGTTTCTTCAGTCTTCATTATGTCCTAATCCTACATGCCCATGACTGATGAGGTTCTATCCTAGGGGTTAGGGTAAACCAATACGATTCTCCAGAAAGGCTGGTGGAGAAGAAACTGCAACCACTGAAATGTGTCTGTGTAAAAGGGACAGAGGTCATGGAAATTGATATTTGAGAAGATAAACACCAAATTACAGGATTGTGACAAAGAGAGCCCAAGTCAATTCAAATTACTTTAGAGGGAAGTTGATTTTATTTTATTTTTAAGAAGATTTTATTTATTTATTTGTCAGAGAGATAAAGTGAGAGAGAAAAAGCAAGAGAGCGTGCACAAGCAGGGGGAGAGGCAGGCAGAAGGAGGAGCAGGCTCTCTGCTGACCAAGGACCCCAGCCCTGCAACCATTCAGGACTTGATCCCAGACCTTGGGATCACGACCTGAGCCCACCTAACACTTAACTGACCTGACACTTAACTGCCTGAGCCACCCAGGCATCCTGGGAAGTTGATTTTAATCAAGAGCTTCAGAAAAGAGAAGAGGGAAGGGAAGAGAAGGGAAGGAAAGGGAAGAGGGGAGAAGAGGAAATGAAATGAAATGAGAAAAGGAAAGAGAAGAAAAAAAGAAAAGGAAGAAAGGAAGGAAGGTAGGTCAGATACATAGTTAGGGAAACTAAAGTATGGATACAAAATTAGGGAGTGAATACAGAAAAACTGATCTGCTGGCTAAAAAACTACATTGACTATGGAGAAGATAGAGAGGTCTGTCACTTTTCTGCATGTGATTACAATACTAAGTACATCTACTGGACTTCCAGAGATAAATCCAAGTCAAATGAGGTCCTGGGCTACTTCATCTGTCATCCATAAAACTTTTTTCAATAGTCCTTGACAGTATTTGTTCTCAAAAGCATCATGAACTCAATCCTTTAGTATGTGGAATTTAAGAACAACATGGTCAACCACAAATTATTAACTTTAAAGAAGAGAATGATCAAAATAACTAAAGTCCACAAAACGTCTAAGAGGAAATTAAAATGGCTTAAATTAACGCCAGTATTCTCTGTAAAGCCTGGGAAGAGAGAATCTCGAGATGTTCTCCCCCATCTCTGACGATCAGCACTATCACTACTCACGTCCAGCCTCACCCGGTACTGACAGCAGTAATGGTAGAGCCAGCGCCTCAGGCCCCACAGATGAAAGATTATCATCTTTCCAAAAACCCCTTAAACTGACAGCAAAACTTCTATTCATTCACCAAGTATTTACTAAAAGCCTCCTATGCGTCTGGCACTGTGCTCAGTGTGATGAACATCCTGGTGAACAGAACAGACATGGTCTATTTCTCTCTAATGTAAAAGACCAGCGTTCCCAAAGGATGAAGCTTTCTTTTGCAAGAAAGTCACAAGTTGAAACCAACTGCTACTCTGGAAGTCTTTACTCTTATTAATTTCAAGGAGGCCTATCATTCACTCCTGTAAGGATATGGATTATTTAAGTCCTTCTAAATAAGGACATAAAGCACTGAGAAATATCACATTAAAAATAAAAACAAGATTGACTCTCATTTTAATGAGTTCATATTCTATATAGTCATTGAAATTCATAGCCATGAGCTGGCTAAACCCAGATTTTTAAAACTACTTAGGCATTTAAAGTTTATTCTCAAGGAGTTTGCTAAAATCTTTAGGTTTTAGATCCTCTAGAAACTTCTTTTCTGGCATCATCCCTTTAGCATCCCTCATGAATATTAACATTTCATATATTAACAATAATGTCAGGTGTTCTGTGTCTATCATAATTATTTTCTGTATTATCTGATGAGCCAATGGCCCCTCTCACCAACAATCTCTTGATGATTACGTATTTTAATTTATTATGTTCACTTACTTTCCAGACAATCTACCTTTTTCCACTTGGCTTGAATTATAATACCTTTTTACTTGACTTTCTAACTTTTTAATTTTTGTGGGGGTCAAAGTACTTTAAATCCCCCAAACAGATAGCTTTTTCTAAATCCTTAATAGCCCTGGTGCGTCCCTAGAATACTGCTTATTAGGCTCCCTAAATTTTATTTATTTTTATTTTTAAAAGATTTTTATTTATTTATTTGACAGACAGAGATCACAAGTAGGCAGAGAGGCAGGCAGAGAGAGGAAGGGAAGCAGGCTCCCCACTGAGCAGAGAGCTGGATGCGGATGCGGGACTTGATCCCAGCACCCTGGGATCATGACCTGAGCTGAAGGCAGAGGCTTTAACCCACTGAGCCACCCAGGTGCCCCCTAAATTTTATTAACATTTGAGAGATATCCTGAGCTTCTTAGTAATAATTAAAGTTTCCTCTCCATGTAATTTTACCTTAATGTAGTCACCTTAATGTAATCACCTCCACTGACCACTTCTTAACCAAACTCTCTCAAAACAGAGCTGAACTCCAACCCTAAACCCACAAGTCTCCCCATTTTCATACACAACACTATCACTCGCGCATTTACAAAAGCCAGAAAGCTAAGGATTGCCCTTAATTTCCCTCCTGCTCCTTGCCCCCCACCTCCTGGCTCCCAAACCCAAATACATAAGCAGGCTAGTCTACGTCCAATTATTAGAATAAAGAATTTTAATCTTGCCTCATACACACTGAATTGTCCCTATAAAAGGGTCCCTATAAAAGACCCTTCTAAAGACCTGGCTCCTCTTTTTTGGGTTTCAACTTCAATCTCATCCATTTCACCGTAGCTAACATAGCTTACTTTCTGATCTTCGCAATCTTCTTTCTCTTATGTGTGCCCCTCATCTGACAACAGCATGCAGGAACCATGTAATTTGCTTGCATACCTGTTAGTGTCTCTCTGTGGCCCCCAGGAGAATGTGAGTCCCATGAAGGCAGGAACCACCTCTGTCTTCCTTTTTACCTCCTGCTCTAAACATGCCTGCCTTGTATTAAATGTTTAGTAGATATTTATTGAATAAATTAATAAATATGTTTAGATGAAGAAATGCTGAGATGCTGGTCAGTTCTGTAATACATACAACTGTGGTAAACAAGACCACAGATACCAGAGATTAAAAATAACTTTCTTGCATTAGAGAATCCTCATGCACATTCTCAACTTAATGACTTCAAATGGGTCTTCCCTGGACCAGCATTCCAGGATCACGGTGCTTTTTCCAAAGGATGGGTTTCCAACAATGCTGAGTTCAAATGAACAGACTCCCTGTTTCCTTATTTCTTTATGTGGATTTTCATGATAAAGCATGCTTGATGCTCTTTAACTCTGTGACTACGTAGGTTTAAACTACTCTGATTTCTACTAATTTCTTACACATTACTTACAAATCATTCGCTTGGTTTAATTTACTTTATATTGCTATTTCATATACTTGCAGAAGATGACGGATACAATGCATAACCATGGTCTGTAATAAGGACACTGATAAATAAACATCACAGCATAAAAGTCAGCTTTTAGAAGTCACAAATACAACAGCCAAACACCGGACTTCCACATACTACAACATTTTCAAAGATCTCACTTTATTCAATAGACAAGTACTCTTGAGAAATAAAATGTGATTAAAATAGATGCATGGCAAGAATAATAAAGATTTATTAACAAACATTTCTCAATTTTCTCCCCAAAATGAAAGCAAAAAAAAAAAAAAAAAAAAAAGTCTTTCGTATGACAAGAATAAAAATGTAGTCAAGAGCTCACAGGATACTCTAATATATGTAATTTCGCTAAATGTCCTTGAATGAAAAGAACTGATTTTAAGAAAACAGTTTTAAAAATTCATTTTTTCAACCAGGACGTTTCCCCCGTTTTTTTCATTTTTTAAAAAAATTTAGATTCAATTTCGCAACATCTAGTACATAATTAGTTTCAGATGTATAATTCAATAATTTATCAGTTGCATATAGCACTTAGCACTCATCTTTTTTTAATTTAGTTTTATTAAATTTGTTTTTCAAACAAACTTTTAGATGAGAGGCCACAAACAGATAAAAGCTAATGATTTCCCAAACGTTTATGAATTAATTGCTAATAGAAAATGTCACAATAGACTGTACTCTCATTTAGACAAGTATTATTACAACTGTGAGGCACCACTAGCATGTTGTATGAACAAGTAAATCCATTATTCAAAAAATAATACAGGAAAAAAACTGAACTGGAAAAAATGCCCATTTCTTACATTTTCCTCTATCTTAGTGACCTAGGATCTAAACAAAAGGTAAATGAATAACTTAATCGGAGATGGGACCTGGTGAACATGTTAACAATGTGTTCTAGGCAAAAGAGCAATGACAATGACATATGAGGTGTACTATTGCTATGAGATTTAAAGCATATTCATAATGGGTTTTTTCCCAAAGACTGACTTATTTATTTGAGAGAGAGAAAGGGTGCACGCACAAGTGAGGAGAGGGGCAGAGGGAGACAATCTCAGGGAGACTCCCTGCTAGGCGTGGAGCCTGATGTGAGGCTCCATCCCATAACCCCTGAGATCATGAACTGAGCTGAAATCAGGAATGGGATGCTCAACCGACTGAGCCACCCAGACGGCCCCATAGTCATTTTCATAAACTCAAATATAAGTAGCCTTCCATTCAAAATTTTTTGTCCATATAACTGAGAAACGTACAGAGAACACCTAATGGTCTCTAAAGGTACACAGCAGGTAAACTACTCATTAACCTTAAATTAAAATGCAAAAACTTCATTATTGGCTGTCCAAAGATATGGCAAACTCTCAAATGAAAACCTAAAATCCTATTTTAGGTTAAATGTTAATACACTTACAGTAAGCCTTCATTAGCACTCAGTATGTAATCCTTTTAATATCAAGAACAACAGGAAAAGCTTCCTTAGTCCTTATTCTTTGAGTTGGGGTGTATTTAATTCTATTTCAAAGCTGACTCACCACTGCACAATGTACGTTAAAACATGCATGAAGTTAAACAACATTATAACTCTATTACAATAGCTGCTTTACCCAAAACCCGCCTTTCAGATGCTCCCTGTTAGTTTCTCTTCCTGCTCTTCAGAGACACTGTCATTTCTTTATTCTTTGTAGATCCTATGGTCCTATTTATCTTGTAAGTTTATTGAATGTACCTGGGTGTCAAGCACTGATAGTAGAATGTTAGCTAAGCATTCTACTGCCTTGATTCAATGCTTGCAGTACTCCCCACTAAAGATCTAGGTACTATAACTACTGCATTTTACAAAGGAGAAAAACCAAGTCTTGAAAAAAGATGACTGATCCAATGGAACAAAGCTAACCGGAGATAGAAGATGGGCTTCACTCTATGTCTATGTGGGACCAAAGTCTGTAACTTTGCTCACCACTGCTCACCAGCTCCTCTACTTTTCCCTCCCCCTACGTTGTAGGTAACATCTCCGACTTCTTCTTCACTCTTATTTCTTTAGTGTGCTCCTATCTCCTGACATTTCCAACACAATCATATAGACAAGATCCTAAAATCTCTCTTCTTGCCCTTTCACTTCAATGCTCTATTCCCAAATCCCAAATCCATTCAGTTAAATGACCTCATATTGTCCCCAAACTCAGCATAGATGATTTCCAAAACCCTTTACAACTTAATTTTAATTTATTTTGTTTAAGATTTTATTTATTTATTTGACAGACAGAGATCACAAGTAGGCAGAGAAGCAGGCAGAGAGGAGGGAGAAGCAGGCTCTCTGCTGAGCAGAGAGCCCAACATGGGGCGAAATCCCAGGACCCCAGGACCACGACCTGAGCCGAAGGCAGAGGCTTTAACCCACTAAGCCACCCAGGTGCCCCATACAACTTAATTTTAATTTTTACACAAAAAACTCAATACACATTAGTCCTTATTCAAGTTATTTTACTTCTGTCCATGGAAATACCATTCTTCTACACTCTTCGACCCTTTACTCTCTTTAGAAAACTATAATCTAGGGCTATTGTTTTCCCCTCCTAGAAGTGCCTTGTGGGTTTGAATTTTCTGCTTCATTCCTACTGCCACAACCTGATACCCCAGCTTACCCTGTCTTCCTGTCCTTTGAATTCTCTTACTTCCATCCTTCCTGTTCACCACATGGACTGATCTTCCCCAAACAAAATTTTTACCAAGTCTTTCCATTTGAGAAATCCATGAAAGTACCCCAGTGCCCACAATGTAAAAATCTACCTGGTCTGAAAGGGCTCCTTAATCCAACCCCAGGTTACCAACAATCTCTACTCTGTGCCTTCTACTCTCATAAGGCTGTTCCCTTCTTCGCTCTTCCCTGGGTCTTCCAGTGTCACTCCATCATGGAACATCCTCTCTTCTGTCCACAACCAAACCCTACCCTTCAAGGACTCACTTCTTCTTTGGTCTTGTACCAATCCAACCCATACAGATTCATGGCTGCTTAGGAACAGAAAGGACTACAAAAAGCCTCTGGTCAGGGAATGTTGGTTCTACTTCTGTTTCTGACATTAACCAGTCTGGTGACCTGGGGTACGTTTCTGAGGTAACACCTACTCTAGACTTCTGTTTCCTCATTAATATAATGAGAAACTGAATTAGATTATTTCTAAAATCTCCTTTGGTTTGAAAATTCTTTAAACTCCTACAATATTTACTGCCTTAATCCTTCAACACTTAATCATGCATTAAAGTTTTCACCTATATTTAATCTTCTTTACTAGGTTATAAACTTTCTCAAGATAAAAGTTATGTATTAGATGCTTTTGCGAACTCAACAAGACATAGCACAAGAGGATCCTTAATAAATACACAGGACCGATTACCTTTGACAACTCTTCTATTTACATCAAGCAATGTAAATAAAGCAATACCTTTTTAAGTCATAAAGCCTTAGAATATCTATGTCATAATTTTCAAAATCATGAAATTAGGATATGGGAGGCAGTTTGTTTTGATTTTTAAAATTTCCCTTCCTTTTGTTTTCCTCAATTAATGTGTGTGGCAAATGACAAAGCAGGAACTTAGAATTTCTTTTTAGGAAGCCTGTAAAAATACTTTTGCTAATACTTAGCTATAATCAGTATTTCAGAAAATTATTCTGTGGCAAGAGTGGCAAACTCTAACTTAGCTCATTCAGCAACTTCTATAGCAAAATACTGCTTTTTTTCATATTGATTCCCTTTCAGCTATTTTATTTTAGTTATGGGATCATGAAATTACATGAATAAACAAGGCCCAGAAAGCATGATGAATTACATTTAAAAACATGCTTACTTTGTTACAAAGAGTATCTGGACTTCCAGGCGCATTACAGAATAACTTAGTAGAATATTAAATACAGAATAACACAACTGAGTGATTAAGGCATACTATATTATTTTTTCAAACTCTAGGGAATGGAAGATAGTTTCTATGAGTATATTCTAGCGGAGTTTTCACAGCTAACTGCTCTTGAGGATATGTCAGGGTATCAAATTTTTGTTACAATCTTATCTAACCAATTTTCCTTAAGGCTACTCAGAAGAGCAGAGGCAACTGCAAAAGGCCTTATCTAGGCTAGAAAACAAACTTGGCCAAAGAGGCCTGATTTCCTGGTACTAAAAATGTACATGCTCCCTAAGAATTAGCATCGTACAATTTTTTCAGATACAGGAACTCAAAACAGGGGCATCACCATCTGTATTATATTTATGAGCAAATTTTTAAAATTTTTAAAATTTTATGAGCCAATTTTAGAAATTATAGCTACACATATGTGTTTGTGGGTAAATATGTGCATGTGCAGACATAAAAAGATACATTTTTTAGTATCCTCAAGGAATGCAGCAGTGCTCTGTGTATTATATATCCATACTGTGTTTTATTTAATGTGGTAATTTTACAATAGAGTAATAAATATTTAACAAAACCACACACATTAGGAAAATATTTAAATAAGTTTTGTTTAAAGCTTAAATCTCACCAAGTAATCACAGAATCTGAGATGTGGAAGAGTACCTAGTCATAGGTCTAATACAATTTACATAAAAGGGGCTCAATAAATAAGTATCTGTCGGCTTGATTTTTAAGACTAGTAAGTTGAAGGAAGATAATCTAAAGAAAACTGGTGTCTAACTTCAACCCCATCATTCATCTACCCAACTGGCTTTTGCCTCATCTTCCTTAATTCTACCGAGCTCTACCCATCACATAGCAGTATATATTTAAGCATTAGGAAAACAGAAGTATAGAAATTAAGGTATTATTTCTTACGCAAGTATAAACACACAGAACCCCAATAATTCTAAATCACAATGTACATTCTTCTGAAGTCTATTTTTCCCAGTTATGGCAGATGATCATGTTATTTGAGTAAAAAAACTACTGGAAGCCAAGTACGCATGGAGACAGGTCATTCGTTCGCCTACTGAACATCTAAGGCCTACTATGGGCCGTGTGCTACATGAAGCACCAAGATGGAAAGACGAGCAGGCTGCGATAGCCTGAATGTTTGTGTGTCTCCCCTCGCCCCCAACCCCACGTTGTGACGGTCAGTAAATGGGGCCTTAGGAAGTATATTATAAGTCGTGAGGATGGAAGCCTCATGAATGGGATTAATGCCTAACAAAAGAGGCTCCAGAGAGATCCCCGTCCACCATGCAATGATACAATGAGAAGTCTCACAATCAGAAGAGGGCCCCCGCAATCATGCTGACACCTTGACCTTGGACTTTACCCTCCAGACGGTGAGCAATACATTTCTGCTGTTCATAAGCCATCCAGTCTGTAGTTTTGTTAGAGAAGCCTGAACAGACTACGACATAAGGTTAAAAAAAGAACATCTCAGTTCCATTGCAGGATGAGATATACATCAACAAAGAGAAATAGGTTAAAAGTAAAGTGGTTACCTTGCACTGAAAAAAACTTGGGCAAAGTGGGACAGAATAGGTGACATGTAAGATTTCAAGGATGAGTAGGTTTTTTCCAGATGGCAAGGTAAGGGACAACAGAGAAGACAAAATATGCAGGGAAGAAAATGATGTCTGGAGATCTCAGAGAAATTCAATAAAGTGTCTAAGGTGGGCCTAGTAGAGGGCAGAGGTGTAACGAACAGGGCCTCATAATGCCACCAAAGGAGTCTGGAGTCATTCAGCAGCGGGGACGGAGGTGGGGGGGGGGGGTCATTAAGGAATGATAAACAACAAAACGTCATGTCAGATCCTTACGTATGTATTTATTTATTAAAGATTAATTTATTTATTTGAGAGAAAGAGAGAGACAGTATGCAAGCAAGGGGGAGTGGCAGGGTGGGTAGAGAGAATCTCAAGCAGACTCCCTGCTCAGCTGCGAACCTGATTTGGGGCTTGATCCCACAACCCTGAGATCGTGACCTGAGCTGAAATCAAGAGTTGATCATTTAACTGACTGAGACACCTAGGCACCCCTCTTTATTTATTTTTGATGATACTAGATTGGAAAAGGAAGATTCCTGAGTACAGGATGGTAAATTAGGAGATTAATGCAGTCCCCTGGGATGGAGATGATGAAAGCCCAAGCTAACACAATGAGGACGGGAGGAAGATATTAATAAAAGTAGCATTTATAGTACTTGTATATATTTTAAATATATGAGGACCTCGAGAGAGAGAGAGAGATCAAGCTTTCTCGTGAATCTCTTCCTTTTCTCTCTCACACCTCATTCCACATGCCCCAGCTTCTTTTTGCTCCACCCACTACCAGCGACTCCTTCCATATTCCCTGTCTCCCTCTCTCCTCTATCTTTTAGCTGTGACCTAAAGACCTAAATGACCCCATTGCTGTGGCCTACACTCCAGCCTCATGCTACCAGTGGCTCCCCGACTACTTCTGCATGTCCACCCACCAGCCTCAGCTGGACTGTGCCCCACAGGGTCGTGTCCTGCTTGCCCAGTGCCTAGGGACCAACTCTGGCCCCGGCAACCCAGCAAACGTGTCCACACTCCAGGAAGCTGCAATCATGTCTTCTGTAGAAAGGTCTAAACTCCAGCTCTGGGGCGTGGGTCCCCTCTTCAGAGGCTTTCCTTCCCTGAATAATCTCTGCCAGCCCTAGGGTGTCCATCAGCATTCTCTTTATAATTTATAGTTACTCATCTATTGTGGCTGAATAGCTCTATATTAAGCTTCTCTTGTTTAAATCACTTTGTGATTTCTGTCTCCTGATTGGACCTGGAAAGCTCTCCTAACAATAATAAAAATAAGTAACTTATCATGTGACAATAAAGAAAGTGAGAACTAACAACGAGGAAATTTTTTCATAAATAATGAGAATATGAAAGTAAACCATCTATGAAGAGTACAACCGGATAGGACCTAAACATCAGAAAACAGAATTTAAAGCTTTAGAATAAGAATGTGAGAGACACCATAACATTTTTCAAACTACAGAAAATAATCATAAAACATTTGAGTTCAAGCACCTAGAAATGAGGAAACACAAAATGCTTCAAGTCCTCAGAATAAGACTGGTAAGACCCTGATTTGGTGCATACTTCAGGTTCTGTTTGTTAAAGCCTAGACCTGAACCATGAACAAGTAGAGGAAGCTGAGGTCAAAGTGAAATTCAAACTCATAATAGCCTGCTTTCAGGCCCATTTTTCTATTTTTTTTTTTAACTGTAGTAAAATGTGCATAGCACAAAATTCACCATCTTAACCACCCTGAAGTGTACACTGCGCGGCACTGTACATTCACATAATTGTGTGACTGTCAGTACCACCCATCTCCAGGGTGTTTTCATCCTCTCCGACTGAAACCCTAGAGCCGCTGAACACTACACACTGCCTTCCCACCCTGCCCTCCCCGCAGCCCCTGGCCGCGGCCCTTCTGCTTTCTGTCTCCATGAATCTGACAATTCCAGGTGTTCCTGCAAGTGCAATCATAGAGTGTTTGTCCTTTTGTGACTGCTGTATTTTGTTTGGCAAAATATCTCCAAGGCTCATCCATGTCTTAGCAAGTGTCACAATTTCACTCCTTCTTAAGACTCAGTAATATCCCGTTTTATGTATATTTACTATGTTGTTATCTATTCGTCTGTCAATGAGCATTTGGGTTGCCCCACCTTTCAGCTACTGTGAATGATGCTGATACGAACACGGGTGAACAAACACATTTATGTTCCTGCTTTCACACCTGGGCACATACGCAGAAGTGGAATCGCTGGGTCACAGGGTAATTGTAGACTTAATTCTCTGAGACATTGCAATACGATTTTCCACGGTGGCTGCACTATTTTACACTCTCCCTAGCAATGCACGAGGTTGGCCATTTTTCTTTTCATGCTGCCATTTGATAAACACCAATTCTGCACCACACTGTGCTGTGTTTGTACCTAAGGACACCCACGTAAAACTATTCATTCATTCAACACATTACAGTCATTTACTGAGTACCTACTACATGTTGAATACCGTTCTAGACCCTGGGACAACAGAGGAAAAGAATGCTACTCCTCTTACAAAGTTTTTATTTTAGTGGGGTGACGCAGATATAAAAATAAGAAACAGGGCGCCTGGGTGGCTCAGGGGGTTAAGCCACTGCCTTCGGCTCAGGTCATGATCTCAGGGTCTGGGAATCGAGTCCTGAGTCAGGCTCTCTGCTCAGTGGGGAGCCTGCTTCCTCCCCTCTCTCTCTGCCTGCCTCTCTGCCTGCTTGTGATCTCTCTGTGTCAAATAAATAAATAAAAACTTAAAAAAAAAAATAAGAAACATATGACAGATGATGATAAATTCCATGGAGACAAACAGAACAAGGTGAGGTGACAGAAAGTAATAGGGCAGCGGTGAGAGAAGTCTTCTCGGAATGGTGTCATGGGAGAAGACTGAGGGGAGGAGAGGAAACTGCTCTGAGAGGCTACAAGAATAGATGTGCTCCCCAGCAAACTACTTCTCCACGTCTTCTCATCAGCAGGCTCTACTTTACCAGAGATGCCAGAAAATATAATTATTTAAAAGAAAAAAGATTACCTTCTATTTTTTTATTATCCATACTTTATTTTTATATATTTTAAAATTTTTTATTAACATATAATATATTATTAGCCCCAGGGTTAACCTTCTATTTTAAATGGTCTAAAAGAATTTCAAAACTTTGGGGAAACATTAAGAATTTGACCATTCCCTTCTAGGAAAGTTAAAATGCAACACTTCAACAGACTGAAAGGAAGACAGCTAGTTTTGACAAATGTTAAGTCCCAGGGACTACTATTTGGGGGGGGGGGGGGGAGGTTCACGAGAATGATGAGCAAAGGGTTTCTGTAAACACAGCACTAGGCAACTAACTGAGAGTTTATCCAGGTGAACTCTGGAGTCAGTCTTAAGGACAGGACTCACTTTCTCTCACACATCATCTCTAACCAACCCTACCATCTTCACCTTCCAAGGATTCCAGAATCCCCCTTTCACCTCCTCTCGCACTGTCGTTCTGGTCTAACCCACTATCATCTCTTGACTGAATTACTATACTAATCTACTGTTTTGGAATACTATTCTGGGATGTATCCCTTCTGCCCCACATCCTCCACTCTGAGTAAAAGTTAAGGTTCTTTTAAACAAAGCCTATAAGGCATGACAGGATCCTATGTCCTCTCACCTCCATTTTTGCTGTTACCCATCTGGGAAACTCTTTTTTCCCCCTCACACTTCCTACTCTCCAGTCAGTAATTTCGTTGTTCTAGGAATCCTGCAAGCACATTTCCACCACAGGGCCTCTGCACTTGCTGTTCCTACTTAATGGATTGGTCTTCCTTGAGATACACACAACCTCATATGGGTTTCCAGTTAGCTATGACCTTATCAGAGAACATGGCCTTCCCTGACCACCCCATCCAAAACTGTACTCTATGTTCACTCTCTGTCTCCCTACTCCACTTAGATTTTCTTCACAGCATAAATGCTACGAATATACACTTACTCAATCTCTTTATGTTCCCTCTGTACCTTCTAGAATGAATATCTAAGAGGGACAGGGACTTTGCTTTGATTAACACTCTATCCCCAATACCTAGAAGCGCCTGGCACACAGAATGCTTTCAATACAATCTTGTTGGATGAATAAATGAATGAATTAATCCTTCTAACTAGTAATCTGATTGTCCTTACTGGGGAGATGAACAGGCGAAAAATACTTCAACAAGGAAATAAACACCCAATGCACTGGCTTCCTCGGATAGCACACACAATTCTATTTGCATTGTACAAATATATCTACAGAAGGTGGATAATTACTGAACTGCAACTACTGAAAACAAAAAAAAAATCTCACTGCAACTTTTGGAATGACTTCTGATCATAGTTACAAAGGTGAAAACTGAAAGCTACCAAAAGTGAAGGGCAAACAGCAAGTACTTCATTATCTACAATGCAAATTAGTCTTTTTTTTAAAAAAGCACTTCACAGTGTGATGGCTGAAAATAACCACGACCTCTTTGAATATAAATATATCTATACTATATAAATTAAATCACATGATCCAGCCCACCAAAGCAAAGTAAAAAGTTAAAATTTTAAAAGTGAGGAAATGCAACGTTTATTCTCCTATTGTTACTAACTTGCCTAATTTGGCTCATATGGCATTTGAAAGGTATAGATAACAAAAAAATTGAAAATTACTATATTCATAGAAATAATATTGAAATACAGTTGCTAGAGAAAGTATGACTTAGAAATTTCCTCATTTCTAAGAAAGGGGGTTTAAATGCCAAGGCTTTTTTCATTTGTAGATTACTTTAAAAATGAAGTAAGTAGGGAACATGAGACAGCTATTCGATGAATTAAGACTATCTGGCTTTGCCTTGACCTTATCTCATTTATTACGTAAACATTTTCATTCTATATTAAAAGAAAACAGGAGTAGGGCAGTCTGGGTGGCTCAGTTGGTTAAGCATCTGACTCTTGGTTTCAGCTCAGGTCATGATTTCAGGGTTGTAAGATCAAACCCCACGTCGGGCTCTGTGCTGAGTATGGAGCATATTTAAGATTCATTCTCTCTCTCTCCCTCTGCCCCTCCCACCCCTCCTCCCAGCACCTGCTCTTTCTCTCTCAAAAGGGAATAAAAAAAAAAAAGAATACAAAATAGAGGGTTACATGTATTAATTTACATTATTATAAACTTCAATGAGGACTACAATCTAACATAATTTAAATTTTACAAATTTATAAGAGCAAAAGACAAAGGTTGGATTATATTAAATAAAATGATTAAAGATGTCTTCTCACACTAACTCATCTATGTATTACTCAAATTTTTATAAGAATAATGTCACTGAAATCGTAAATGCTTTCTCAAAAAGTTAAAAAGTACAGAGAGTTCAAGCCCCAAAGCCTCACCACTTCAAATGAGTGACTTAATGAGGAAATAAGTCCTGTGCTTTAGTGGACTCAAAAAACTAAAGGTGCAATATGAGCTGGAATAGCAAATTTAGAGATAAAAGAATGCAATTAGCATCAGAACCGAATCTTTTTTTACGTAATCTCTCTTTCCCCCTTTTCTGACCACTCCCCCGCCTTAGCCCTTATGTAATGCACATAATATCCTTCCCCTCCTGTAATAATTCAAAGCTTTTCTCTACTTTCCTTCCCACCTCCTTCCAGCCTTGGATATTAACCAGCTGGTTTCCTTACTGCTTTTCAAACTTACCAATATGCAATATGTGAAGTGGCTGGGCTAAGAAATGTATTTTTCCAGTCTTGGGTTATTCTTCTGTAAGCTCTAGACATATCACTAAGTAGAACCTTTTATTTGGGGCACCAACCACTGGTAGCTGAGTTTAGACATAATTCACAAAACAAAGTGTTTACTGCACAAGGTACTATACATAGGACCTTCTGGGACTTTCCCCAGAGTACCTGCCCACATGCAATTATAATCATTCTGGGGGACATGGAAATGTTTGGCCACTCAGAATCCTAAGCATGGAATTAGAAGATTTGGGTTCAACTCCTTAAGCTTTGCAAGTAACACTGAATGCCTTTATAAAAAATTTTTTAAAAAAGAAACTAATCCTTGCATCTCACTTTATGGCTTTTCCATATGGGATGAAGAATAGCTCTCCAAGAGAAAGAACCACAAGCTTAGACAGTCTCCTACAGCAGGACACTCACAGTGTGCAAGTCCTTCAGACTTAATTTGATCAAAAAAAGTATAGAGGGGGCACCTCTCAGAGGCACATACACAATATCCAAGTGTTATGACTGAACCTTTGAGCTCCCCCAAACTCACACACGGCTGTACTTGGATAGGGCCACTAAGGAAATCATGAAGGTCAAAGGAGGCTACAAGGGCAGAGCCCTGCTAGGACAGAATGAGCGTTCTCATAAGGAGAGACGTCAGAGGCCAACACTGAGGAAAGAGGACACTGAGGACAGAGGGAGAAAGCCAGGAAGTGAGCCCTCACCAGAAAATGCATTTGCTGGCACCTTGATCTTGAAGTGCGTAGCTTCTGGAACTGTGAGAATGGTCACTGTTTCATTCATCCAGTCTGTACTATTTTGCTATGGCAGCTCGAGCAAACTAATACATTATGGACGTAAGAGCTATGAGAGTGGCTAATTATCACTTTACATAAAGAAAGCACAATTACTAAAAATATGACATGGTCAACTGTATTCCTTAACTGAACTGTGCCTGAAGCCAAAAAACAAAACCAGGGGAGCTTAAAGGGTGTGATGTTTTAACAGCCTGAAATATCCTTCTCAAGGAGACACCCCCTTAACAAGAGAACCACATTATTCAGATGTTTCTGAGTTAAATCTGCTTTCTTTATACATTGCCAATAATGATTCTTGGAGGCTCTCTTTGGCCTTCCAACAGCACAAGGCCACATTAGCAACTTCAAAGGGACACATACTTTCTTTAGATATGTTAATAAACTAGAGCAGCTATACCCTACGACTGAGATAAATACTGGCCTTATCAGCGACTTTCTGTATCTTGGCCATGAATCATTCTATATAGGACAAGATAATTATCAGAGGGCAAAGCTTTTCTTCACTTCCAAGTCTTTAGGTGTGCTTTACTCAAGCCTCCAAGGGCTTTTTTTTTTTAATTTTTAAGATTTTATTTGGGACGCCTGGGTGGCTCAGTTGGTTAAGCAGCTGCCTTCGGCTCAGGTTGTGATCCCAGCGTCCTGGGATCGAGTCCCACATCAGGCTTCTTGCTCAGCAGGGAGCCTGCTTCTCCCTCTGCTTCTGCCTGCCATTCTGTCTGCCTGTGCTCGCTCTCTCCCCCTCTCTCTCTCTGATAAATAAATAAAATCTTTTAAAAAAAAAAAGATTTTATTTATTTATTTGACAGATAGAGATCACAAATAGGCAGAGAGGCAGGCAGAGAGAGAGAGGAAAGCAGGCTCCCCACTGATCAGAGAGCCTGATGCAGGGCTTGATCCCAGGACCCTGGGATCATGACCTGAGCTGAAGGCAGAGGTTTTAATCCACTGAGCCACCCAGGCGCCCGAAACCTCCAAGGACTTTAAACAGGTTCTTAAGGCTCAGACTACAACCACTGTTCGTTCTATTTTGCCAAGAGCACATTACAGCTTCTTAAGTGACTGCATATAAAATAATTTGATCCGTACAACAAAATCTCTTAAGAAATGTATAAACTTTCCCCCCCAAATTATGAAACTGAGTCTTAGAAAGTGGTAAAGCCCACAGAACAATCTTCTTTTTACAACTCTGTATTTTCTGAGTAAATAAATGAAGGAACCTGTAAGCTTCTTTGAAATGAAGATACATGTGGAAGGGCTGGTCCAAGATGGCAGCACGGGAAGATCCTAAACTTTCCTCCTCCCAAACATCTACCCAGTCTACAACTACACATGGAACAACTCCCTCTGAAAAATCTAAACTAGCTGAACAGGTTTTTCACAACAAATGGTAAAAGAGCCACATCATGATAGGTAGGAGAGGCAGAGACACAGTCCTGCCCAAAATCCCACCCCTGAAATGGTGACCAACAATCAGGAGGGATCTTACAATTCTGGAGCTTCTTCACGAAGGCTGAGGAGTCCATGCCCCACATGAGACACCTCAACCCTTGGGACCTACAATAAAGAAATAACCCCCCAAGCAGCAGGCTTTAAAAACCAATGGGCTGGGGCGCCTGGGTGGCTCAGTGGGTTAAAGCCTCTGCCTTCGGCTCAGGTCATGATCCCAGGGTTCGGGGATCGAGCCCCACATCGGGCTCTCTGCTCAACAGGGAGCCTGCTTCCTCCTCTCTCTCTGTCTGCTTCTCTGCCTACTTGTGATCTCCGTCTGTCAAATAAATAAATAAAATCTTTAAAACAACAACAACAAAAACAAAAAACCAATGGGCTTGGGCGCCTGGGTGGCTCAGTGGGTTAAGCCGCTGCCTTCGGCTCAGGTCATGATCTCAGGGTCCTGAGATCGAGCAGAGAGCCTGCTTCCCTCTCTCTCTCTCTCTCTCTGCCTGCCTCTCCATCTACTTGTGATTTCTCTCTGTCAAATAAATAAATAAAATCTTTAAAAAAACAAAACAAAAAAAAAAAAACCAATGGGCTTATATCCAGAAGACCCAAAGGGCTGTAGGGAACTAAGATACCTCTCTTAAAGGGCTCGCGGACAGACTCACTCACCCCAGGAACCAGCACAAAAGCAGCTGTTTCAAAAGCACCTAGACTCTATGTGGAGATTCGTTAGCTAATCCTAAAGCATCTGCTTGGGGGGAGGGGCCTGTTACGCCTCTCTCTGGGTATGGAGGTGCTGGCAGGTGCCATTTTTGTGCTCTCCCTCTACCCTGACAGCACTGGGGGATCACCCTAGCCCTGTGTTCCCCTGCAGCCTGCCTGAAAACCTGGCAGTGTGCTGTGGCCCCGTGCTCTTCTGCTGCCCCATGAAAGCCGGTGGGCACACCCTGACCCTGCATTGTCCCAGTGCCTTAATAAAGCCTGTGGGAGCATGCAGTCCACTCAGGGGATACTCTTTGATCACGTGTCTCTGGTGGCCAGAAAGCTTGGATTCCTGGACCCCACATCATTGTAACAATCACAGAGACTGTTCCTGACAGGCTATCACTCCAGAGCACTACACGGACAGCAGAGGGAAACATCCCCACTCTTTCCATGAATAAGGTCTATTTATCTGACCTCAGGGTCAGACTTCAGGCTTGCCACACATCTAGAGGCTACAAAGGCGCTCTTAGGTCATGCAGGACAGGGGACGCCTTCTTCACGCTCTTCCTTGGTCTTGCTACAACTTCCGTACTTCCCCAAAAGGAGCTTTTATATTCATCTAAAGCCCCAATTTTTCGCAATTGTTCCCAAGAGGACACTTCCAGATTGCCGGGCCTGCAGACCCACAGAGATTACGATTACAGGACCACAGGACTATATGTATTTACATACTTTAAAAGCAGTGCCTGAGAGTCTAGCTTCCAATCAGTCCAAAACCAGAGCTGACTTAAATCTCTCACTCTGGAACACTGACAGGTCTTGGCACATACTCAACAACTGGACCTATCAAGAATGAAATCAGGCTGCTTAGATAGCCTAAATCACAAAGGTTTGAGAGACAACCAAGAGCTAAGGCAAGGCTGAAAGATAAGGCTTACTTCCTAAACAAGTCCTCTCCTTCAAGATTGGGAGACATAGTAGTTTCTCCAAATACATAGGAAAAAACCCAAAGAGTCAAGCAAAATGAGAGAAAAAAAAAATGCTCCAAATCAAAGAACAACATAAAACCTCTTAGAAGAAGACTTCAAAGAAACAGAGACAAATAATTTACCTGCTAGAGAGCTCAAAGTAATAAAGATGGTCACCAAAACTGGGGGAAGAACGGATGGCCACAGTCAGAACTTTCCAACAAAGAGAGAAAAAATATAAGAAACTACCAAACAGAAGTACAGAGCTGAAGAATACAATAAATGAAATGAAATATATGGTAGAGAGATTCAATCACAGAGTAGATAAAACAGAAGAAAGGATTACCAAGCTAGAAGACAGGGTAATAGAACTTAATCAAACGGAATAGCACAAAGAAAAATGAATTTGAAAAACTTAAGATGGCTTAAGGGACCCATAGGGCATCAAGCAGATTAATGATTATATTATAGGGGGTCCCAGAAGAAGAAGGGGAAGAAAAAGAGGCAGAAAACTTATTTGAAAAAATAATGGCTAAAAACTTCTGCAATTTGGGGAAGGAAACAAACATCCAGATCCAGGATGCCCAGAGAGTTTCAAAAAAGATGAACCCTTAAGAGCCATATCACTATACATTATGACTAAAATGTCAAAAGTTAAAGATACAGAAAGAATCTCAGAAGAGCCAAAAAAAAAAAAAAAAAAAGAAGAAGAAGAAGAAGAAAAAAAAGAACAACTTGTTACATACATGGAAATGCCCATAAGACTACAAGCAGATTTTTCAGCACAATAATGCAGGCCAGAAGGGAGTGGTAAAATACATTCAAAGTGTCTACAGATTTAATGTTAACCTCATCAAAGTCCCCTCCCATTTTTCTCCAAAACAGAACAATCCTGAAATTTGTATCGAACCACAAAAGGCCCCAAATAGCCAAAGCAACCTTGAGAAAGGAGAACAAACCTGGAGGTTTCATGTTCCCTATTTCTAAGCTGTAGTAATCAAAACAGTATGGTATTGACACAAAACCAGAAACACAGACCGATGGAAGAGAAGAGTCTAGAAATAAAGTCATTCACGAGAAAGGGTACAAGAATATAAAATTAGGAAATGACAGTCTCTTTAATAAATGTTGCTGGGAAAACTGAACAGACACATGCAGAAGAATGAAATTCGATTATTACACCATACACAAAAATTAATGCAAAATGGATTAAACACTTGAACGAAACCCTGAAACCATAAAACTCATAGAAGAAAAGAGGGTAAACTCTTTGACATCAGTCTTGGAGATGTCTTTTTGGATTTGACTCCAAAAGCAAAGGCAAGAAAAGCAAAAAATAAACAAGCAAGACGGCATCACTAAAAAGCTTCTGCACAGGAAAGGAAACTGTCAACAAAATGAAAAGAGAACCTACTGCATTAGAGAAAATATTTGCAAGCCATATACCCAATAAGAGGTAAGAGCCAAGATATACAAGGAACTCATACAGCTGAACATCAAAACAAAAACAAAACAAAACCAGAGAACAATCTGATTGAAAAATAGACATTTTTCCAAAGACAACACATAAATGGCCAACAGGTACAAGAAAAGGTATTAGTAATCTGCATTAGTAATCATCAGGGAAATGCAAATCAGACCTATTGTGGTCTTACTGTAAATACCACTTCACACCTGATTATCAAAAAGATAAGAAATAACACTGCTGGCAAGGATGTAGGGAAAAGGGAACTCTCCTGCACTGCTGGTGGGAAAGTAAATTGGTGCAGCCACTATGAAAACAGAACAGAGGGTCCTCAAAACATTAAAAATATTTTTAAACTTTTTAAAACTGTCTTTAAACTTTCAAACTTCCATATGTTCCAAGCAATTCCACTTACCTGGACTTACTGAAAGAAAATGAAAATGCCGAGCACCCCTATGCTCAATACAGCAGCATTTACAAGGACCAAGATATGGAAAAAACCTAAAGGTCCACTGAAGGATGAAAGGATAAAGAAGATGTAGTGCGGATATGTGTGTGCATGTGTATGTGGACACGTGTATGGACAGATACACACGCACACAACACAAATGGTATATACTCCGCCATTAAAAAAAAAGAAATCTTGCCATTTGCAGCAACATGGAAAGACCTTGAAGGTATTATGCTGAGAGATAAGTCAAAGAAAGACAAATGCCATACAATCTAACTTATATACGCAATCTAGAAAAAAAACAAAACAAAACAAAACTCATGGATACAGAGGACAGTGTGGCTGTCGCTGGACAGGGGGTTGGGAGGTGGAAAAAATGGTCACAGGGGTCAGGAGGTACACATTTCCAGTTGTAAAATGATCAGGTCATGGGGATGTGGTTCATCGTGTGGTGACAATGGTATTATGGTGCATATTTCCAGGTGCTGGGAGAGTAGATATTGAAAGCTCAGCTCATGCATTCTCTCTCTCACACAGACACTATACAGATATATAAAGTTTATAAATATATATATATAAAGATTATATGATGTATATATAAATGTAGACATATATATTTATTTTGTAACTTATGGTGATGGTGACTAGACTTATTGTGCTTATCTCCCAGTGTATACAAACGTCGAATCTTTATAACACACACCTAAAACTAATACAACTTTGTATGTCAATTATACCTCAATAAAAAAATAGAAATAAAAATATATATGTGGTCATGTGCACGATATGACAGTTAGCTTTTACAGTTCGTGTTTAAAAGCTAAACAGGTACCATTTTACCTTGACATTTTTATTTCATTAGGAACAGTAGGAAGATTTGACATAAAGTCATGCTCACTAGGAGGACTTAGTCCAAACTGATGAAAATTTTAAATTTCATCAGATCTATTCAAAAGAAGAAGAAAAAACCAACATCTCAATTTCTACTCAAGAAGAAAAAAACCAACATTTAAAAAGTAAATTTTTGTAAGATGCTTTAAAAAAGATCTACATAAGAGATACTAACAAATGTTTGATATTTTGATATTAACAGTATCTGTATACCTATTCAATTGATATATTTAAAAATTTCTCACTTAGGTAAATAATTATTTCCCTTTAGCTTATGCTTTTTACATGCAAGACTCCTCTTTTCCTATTTGAACTCCTAAAGAAGACAAGGAGCCCTCAAGGTGGTAGAGAGGTTTCCAGGAATCGGGGGGCAAGTATGTGCAGTAATAACTAACAATACCTGGTTGCCTTACTCCAGTTTACCCAACAAGAGTTGTCCCACGTTTGTTAAATACACAAACGCCCAAGCACACGCGCGCGCGCACACACACACACACACACATTAAGACACACATTAAGACCAGGGCAGAATTGAGGGGGTGTGGGTCTGAGTATCTATTTAAAGACAAGCTCTTGCACCTAAAATAGCTGCAAACTTATTGCTCCAAAGTAGATCCTAGAAGGTAAGATCTCAAAGTAAGATGCTCTGTGTGATAATCAAACACTGATGGGGACATGTACCAGTGTCTCTTCCAAAAGACTTAATGTTTCTCAACTTCACCTCACAAAACTGGCAAGAGAGTAGAAACACTATTCTCTTACACAACAAGGTGCACATTTTTGCTACTCATTGTACTGTCGGGTTATCCATACCTTAAAGTCTTCAACCACAATTAGTTCAAAATTAACCAAATTCAATTATCAAGAATGATGAATAGACACAATCCACCCAGCTGGCCTGGGGCCTGGTCACCCGCCACCTCCAATATATACATTCTTCCTAACAGCAAAGAAATTTACCAAAACCTACTAGGTTAGATCAGAGCCTACCCTGGTATATGGGAACCTAATCATAGAGACAAGAACCCCAAAGGTTGTAACCTTCAAGAATTTAAAATTTTAAACACCTCCCCTTACACCCAAATATCATAAAAGAAACAGCTGACACTATATATAAAATATATAGATATATATATACTACTACTATTATATATATATACTACTACTACTACTATTTTTATATATTTGTGATTTGTGTATGTTTGATTTGATTTGTGTATGTTTGGTCCAGTTGAAATGCTTTACATGGAAACCTCTAGACGTTTAAAGCAATTTGAAAAAGGTTCTCTAAAATATGTAAATCCGAAAACCTTGGTTGCTCATAACCCTGGTATCTGGGACACCTATTCCAACTGTCTACACCAAGAAAGATTTCCTTTGGTTGATTTTATCCAACTGTCATGGCAACAATTGTTCTCACTGCAAATCAGGGCCAGGGAAGGAGTTTAGTGATTAGATATATTCTGTTTCAGAATGATAAGATCATTAACGTGACCTTGGGGAAATCAATCTCTCTCTTTATAAAACTGCCAATTTGTAAGAATAAGAATTAAAATGATTCATAGGAAGCAAAAGAGAAAAGTAAAATGCTAAAAATGCACTGGGTCCTCCTAAAGTTGTCTCTGTCACAAACAATAGCAACAGAAACAAAAGATAACTCTACGATCTGGTTCTGATTATCACTTACTGACCATGACAACAATGCTAGTCACTTAATCACTTTGCCTTCAGCCTTCTCTCATCTGTTATTATTAATATGAATATGCACAGTACAGAGTTAGAAGTATCAATGACATAGTATGTAAAAATATTTTAGAACAATAAGGAACACATATTTGAATTACCACCAATTATGGTTCTAAGCATAAATAATGAGATTGGGAAAACGTACTTTCAATACTTAACAAAATGACTTACTAATGTAAAAATGGTATTTTGTTCACTGTCTGATTTACTTTACTACAATACAATAAAATTTAAAACCTCAAATTTTCTCTAAATTTGATGTATTTTTCTTTGCTTTATATTTGTTCTCTTGGGTTTATATTCAAGTTAGATGGTAACTTTACCTGAAATTCCCTTCCACCCCCAATGACCTCTAAGAAGAAAGAAGAGAAGAAACTAAAAGTATTCTACACACCATCACGCTCTTGGCACGACACCCTTATACCCACATTATCACGATCAGTCGTCACACCAACTCTAGGAGACGGGCATTCACAACCCATTTTAGAGATGAGCAAGAGGAGCACCACATCAGAGAAAGAATTTGAACCAGGTTATTTTACTTGAATGTAGCTGACACACAAAGTTACATCTGTTCCCACAAATGGACTAACAGATCAGTGCAACACACACACACACACTGGTCGACCTCATGACATGGGCAACATTTTATTTTCTAAGAAATCACATATTTATTTAAAGCTCTACTATCGGGCGCCTGGGTGGCTCAGTGGGTTAAGCCGCTGCCTTCGGCTCAGGTCATGATCTCAGGGTCCTGGGATCGAGTCCCGCATCGGGCTCTCTGCTCAGCAGGGAGCCTGCTTCCTCCTCTCTCTCTCTCTGCCTGCCTCTCTGCCTACTTGTGACCTCTCTCTGTCAAATAAATAAATAAAATCTTTAAAAAAAAAAAAAAAGCTCTACTATCACCTAACATCAGCATCATTTTCTAATAAAAGGATAATGCCATGAAAAAGAACAGAAAGATATAATCACAAAGTAAGAAACAAACCCTTCCAAGAAGGAACAGTTATCAAGATTGTCAAACTGTTCTTTCTTTGAAGGGCTTGTTTCTTATTTCACAATTTTCACCACAGAACAGCACAGGACCTCCGGCTGGATGATGAGAAGAGCGAGCTGAAGCATGCTGTTTCCACTGACAGAAGTAAAACATGGAACCTGAAACACTATCCTACATACTCTTCCAATTTTCAGTACCAAGGTGGTAAGAAGGCATGTCGCCTTGACCAAGGCCATGGGTTTTCTTGAAGTTTTACAACTTCAAGAAGACCTTCAAGGGTCTGAGGACAAAGAAATGACCAGAAGCTTACAAAGAAGGTAAAGGAGCTTTGGCACCAACAAATGAACATTTTCTCTATTACTATGTATCTTCACAGACAGCAGTCCTTCTTGCTAAAATCTTTACACCTGATGCGATCGAAAGAACGGTTAAAAAGAATAAATCTGTTACCTCCTGCCTGGGAAACTCATCCATCTTCAGCTGCTTTCCTGTCTTTCCAGTCTTACCTATCACATTTAATTAAAAAGAGCAAGGACTGTGTCTTTCTCATGTTTGGATGCAGCATCTGACATGAGGATGCAGTTACTCTTTGAGGGTCAGTATATAATGAATTTATTAGCTCACTGCCAAGCCAGAAAAATATGTAAATAATAATGAATTTGAACCAAATTTTCAGAATAAATTTGTATTTTAATAAATTTATAGTTTGTCCTCCAAACAGGGACTGGTAGCAAAAGACAAGAATTCTGAGCACATACATCTAAATACTCACTACAGTTTCTTCCATATTTAAATAATAAACACAGGGAATTTCAGATTGTATACCATTGCTTCTCTGCTGGCATGAAAACTCCGAAAGTTTCTGGATATTTTAGCAGTCTAAACACCTTAACTATTCCCTGATAGTCTCACAGGCCACAGAACGGCTGATACTAAATGCTGACAGAACACTACCAACAATAAGAGTGTTTACCAAGGAAGAAGGAAAATCACTCTACAGGTTTGGTATCATTCAAAATGCAGATAAATGTGCTTCTCTGGTATTTCTCACTTAATCATTTATCCAATTAAAAAACAATTTTCTTAATTATTTGATTAAGCCAACTTAAATTATATCTTTGTCACTAATACAACCATTTCATAATAAATTATAAATACGTTTGGTAAAGTTTTCTATTTCTTTTTTTTTTTTTTAAGATTTTATTTATTTATTTGACAGAGAGAGATCACAAGTAGGCAGAGAGGCAGGCAGAGAGAGGAGGAAGCAGGCTCCCCGCGGAGCAGAGAGCCTGATGCGGGGCACGATCCCAGGACCCTGGGATCATGACCTGAGCCGAAGGCAGAGGCTTTAACCCACTGAGCCACCCAGGCGCCCCAACGTTTGGTAAAATTTCTAAAAGGAAATCTAGATACCTACCTTTTTCCAAGCACTGTATTTGTAATTTCCCTGACTTACTAGGCAGAGGACAGGATCGTGTCTAGGAAGGGAGGCACGTGGACAGAAAAACCACTGCTGTTTGCTGCCCAATTGCACCTGGAATTGACCTCTACAATTCATGACCATTTATAAGCATCCAGTGTCTCGGGTACCACGTGAGGAGGGGACGTTACTGCCTCCAGTCCCTGAACCATTACTATTTCATCCTCGTTTATTCTCAAAAGTCTTCAGAATGGAGCTTACCCACTCGATGAGCAAAGCTTCTAAATGGTTACTTGGAAATAAAGTTCCTGGTTTTATGAAATAATTGTTACAGGCCAACATAGCTGGGAAATTCTTTCCTTTAAGGATTAAACAGTATCCTGACGTACTATACTTTACATGGTGCAGTTAGGTTATGTAACTACATTGCACAAATATAAAAAAATTAAAATAAATACTCGATTTTGTCACTGACTCCCTTTAAGGTCATAATACGATGTTCTTAGAACAATCTACTCACACTGTAAATAAAATGCTTTCTGTTTAAAGAAAAAAAAAACACACACACAGAGAAGGTGAATTAATTCAGAGAAGGTGAATATCCCGTATTTAGGATTCAATCTTACTAAATTTAGTCACTCATTGCATATCTTCTTCCCTTTACTAAGATTATCCGTTCCTTTGTTCACTCACTTTTTAAGGCCTAATTCAAACGTGTGCTCCCCTGTGGACTCTTCCCTAGGGATCTAGAAAAGATCAATCCCACACATCTAGGTGCTCATGCTGCACTTTGAATAAACCTCCACAACTCATTACCATTTAGAAGTATTAGCATACCAGGTACCATTTTAGGTGCTTAACAAATTTCCCAATTAACTGCACTGTTTCCAAGCCTTGCTCATATCACTGTCAGTCTGTCCCGAGGAGAAACCTTCATACCCCCTTTTCCCCCACACAGCACCACCTATCACAGAGCATGGCACATAATAGGTTTTGGCGGACTTTCATACTCTACTAACGCCATGCATTTTACAGAATATACAACTGTATTCACCCAAAATATAAGACATAATTTCACCAGCACCTTCAGGTTTTAGTATTCTAATGCAAAATTTGATTCTTGATTTTTCTTTTATGGTTGAAATGGCCATAAATAACCGCTCAGCGTCAATATATTTTTCCACACATCGTATTCTCATTTCTGACTCTTTTTCTACTTTTTCTATAGGAAATCAATTGTTGAAATAACTTGTCTCTGAATCGGGAGTCACTCACTGACTGCTTTATTATAATGAAGTCAGACAGACCTGTATTCAGATCTCAACCCAGTTACTTACCAGCTGTACGATCCTGCTCCATTTCTCTGCTTCTAGAATGGAGATGATAAACAGTCTCTAATTCACAGAACTACAGTGAAGAGTAAATTAGAGAATGTATTTTAAGCACTGGCACATACTAAACACCCAATACATGGACACTGTTGTCCCTGTGACACAGATCTGGTCCCATTCCAGCAATGGCTACATCTTACTTTAGACAGTGGGACTCAAAAAGAGGCGTCTAACAAAGAACACCAAAAAACACTTGGGTGACTATCCTGAGCTTTCTGATTGGTGGAAGACAAGAGAAGGTAGGTACAGACAAGGAGAAAACTACCCCTGATGACACTGAAATCACAGCTGAAATCACTATTTTAAAATATTACATTTATTAAACTTTTTAAGTCCATTCACAAACCCATTTATTAGCAAAATGTTGGATTTGTTAAAATGCCAAATTTGAATTCCCTACATCCCATTAAAACAGGCGTATTTTGTGGATGGAGCTGGAGTGTACTATGCTAAGTGAAAGAGTCAGAGGAACACAATTACCATACGATTTTACCCATATGTGGAATCTAAGAAACAAAACAGGTGAACATATGGGGAGGAGGGAAGAAAAAGAAGAGAGAGGGAAGTAAGGGTAAGAGACTCTAAAGGATGAGAACAAACAGGGTTGATGGTGGGAGGTGCATGGGGGATGGGCATTAAGGAGGGTACTTGTTGTGATGAGCACTGGGTGATGTACGAATGTGAAAGTGCTGAACCAGTGAATTCTACTCCCAAAACCAATACTGCAGTGTATGCTAACTAGCTAGAATTTAGATAAAAATCGGGGGGGGGGGGGACATATTCTTGTCAACAAAATGTTTGCCTATTGAGACCCAGCCTCCTCAGCAATACATGCTTATTTAAAATAATCATACTGATCTTAAATTCTTATCAAGATGAAGATGTAGAAAAACTATTTCCCTCTGTAATCAGTTCCTTATTGGAGGTTTGCTGGTTTTTAACATCAGAAAAACAATGCCCTAGTTATCCTTGTCAGTGAACGAAGAGAGATCTTTCACATTATCACCATGGCCTGATGTGCTCAGGGCTCAAAACTGCCCTTCTTCTGGGTCAGAGAGGTCTCCATTCTATCTGCTGGTAAAAGCCTCTGTGCCTTACTGTTGTCCAACTTAACAATTTAGCTCAGCCTTTTAAAACAGTCTGTACGTGTGAAATAAAAAAATACTGTGGTGGCTACAGATTCATTTATTAAAACTATAGTAATAACTGAAGACTACTGTGTGCCAGGCACTGTGGTAGGCATGTTCTTGCTCTCTGGGAGTTTACATTTCAGGATGGGGGAACAGTGTATAAACAAATACTAAGTACTAGGATGTTAGGGCATGACAGTTCTAGGAAGAAAAGGAGAGTAAGCGAAGGGAGAGACAGAGTGACAGGAGGGCCACTGTAACTGTGTGTAACATGTTCCAGGAAGGCCCTTTTCTACTATGATATTTATGCAGAGACCTAACAGGGGTGGGGGGAAGAGCAATCCACATGGACATCAAGTGAAGAAGCATTCCAGAAGAGGAACGGACTGCAAAGGTCATGAGGCAGGAGCAGGTCGGAAGGGCTGTGGGAAAAACAAGGCGACTTCTGTGGTTAGAACAGAGTGAGCAGGGGGAAAGGGTAAGAGATGGACTTAGCGTGTAGATATCTCACAGAGGACCTTTCAGGCTATGTTAAGGCCTCTGGGTCATCACTTTGAGTAATAAGGGAAGCCCTCACAGTATACTGAGCAGAGAAATGACATAATTTGAGCTAGGCTTAAAAATTACGACTACTGGGTGAAAAATAAGCTTCAGAGAACAAAGGCAAAAGCAGGGAGATCAGAGGCACAGATGACATATGCTTGTCAAGGAGAAATAAAATTTCCTGGACTTAATTAATGAACATGGTGACCTAGGCCCCCTATTCCTGGTGACAAGATTTCAAAGGATGTTAGCACCTGTTACATGTCAAAGCACAACAAAACTGTTTGCCAACAAATTAGTCAGACCTGGGGATAAAGTAATTGTTTGCAAGGCAAATGACACTTTACTTACAAAGGTTTTTCCATAAGGTAGATTAATCCTTAAAGCTTTAGATGCACATGTCCAAATCCGTCAGATTCATGAAAGTCAAACTACAAATCTCCTTCCAGAATGGGAGATTAAGACCAACTCTCTCTCACCAAGGATTAAATAGAAAAATTTGACAAAAAAAGAATAATCAAGAACAAAAATTCAAAAACATTCCCTTGAAAGCACTGGATAGCTAACAACAAAGTGATGATTTTTTTGTTCAGGATCCTGAAGTAGCCCAGGGAAGTAAACCAGGCCCCTGGAGGTACTCCTCCCTTCCTTAAGAAAGAGAGGCAAACATTCAAATGGGCAATTTAAAAAAGGGGGTGGGGGTGGGCAAAGGCAAGCCATCTTATTAGCAACTTACAAAATAAATATGAAAACCACAATAAAGTAAAAGTGACACTCACCAAAGCGTCTAAAACTAAAAAGACTTATTACTGAGTTCCAGTGACAATGTTGAACAATGACTCCAACACACGGCTGGTATGCATTCCATACAGCTACTTTAAAACCAAACATACACATACTTTAGCAGATTGGAACAATGACCCCAATTCTTTACCCCCTACTACAGACATCATCTCTGAAATGTGATTCTGTAGCATCTTCCATAAATCACCAGGGTCTATTTCCCTACTGTGGGCTTTACTTTGGCCAAGAGGATGTGAAGAAAACAACGGGGGACCCGTTCTGCACCTGGGCCTCAAGGAGCCCGGTGTCATTTCCTGTTCCCTCTGAAGCAAGTGAGCAAGCCCAGGCTAGCCGCTCAGTGATGAAAGATGTGAAGCCCAAGCACCCCAGTCACCGCAGAGAATAAAAGCCAGGCTGAACTGGCCTGCCCCAACCAACTGCGACACAAGAGCAAGGCCAGCAGGGATCGGCCCAGCCCCGAAAGCAAACAACCTTGCCCACTCTCAGACTCATGAACACTAAGAAATGGTTAGTGTTACAAACCACTGAATTTTGAAGTGGTTTGTTATAAAGTAATCGCTAACAGTACCCAAAGTGTAGTACTGCCATAATTATACCAATAGTTATATGTAATTATACATATATTATATATGTAATATTGGCTCTGGAACCAAACAGTGGCCTAAGGCTGGAAAAATGGTGAGCAAACTGTTAGCAAGAGCTGGAGAAGGGTAAGAAAATTCTCACTGGAGGCTGAAAAATTAAGGAGCCTGTGTGCGCAGTGAAAAAAAAATAGTAAGTGGCAAAACTGTGTTACCTATATAATATTCAGAAGGTGAAAAAGTTACTTAATGAACATAGGCAAATGTTCAGTCAGCTCACTGTTCGTAGCCCTGCATGATAAGGTAGTAATGGCAAGCAAAAGATGACCTGAAGAAAAAAGTGATCACTTTACAAGGGAAATTTAGGGGGAAGAAAGAGGGGCCAGGAGTTGCTGGGTTGGAGAACACAAGTGCTTCTCATCTCCAGTCTCTCAGCTGGCAAACATTCTCCAAATACGATTAGAGACTCCAAATACAAAACCATAGCCCAAATCAAGGGAGGACACGTAAAACCCTTTGTTAATGCCCTAAATGGACCAGGGAGGGGCCTACCAGAGCCTCTCAGTTAAGTAAAAGCCTCCCAGTCTTCAAGGAGGCGTCTCACAGATGTCCGACATGCCCAAAGAAGGTCTACCGAAAGAGGCAGGTCTCAGAAAGAATTTTCAGTGTGGCCCTGGGCCCAACAGGAATGGTGACCATATGTAATAAGAGGCAACATACAAGACCATCCACAGCAACAGTATATGTATTAGCTAAAAACTGGAAACAACCCAAATGCATTTCAACATTACAATGAGTAAGTAAAACGTGGTTTATTCATATAAAAAACCTCTATACAACAGTGAAAATGAACAGACTACAGCTCTGCATGACAAGGATAAGTATCAAGAACATAACGTCGAAGAAGCCAGGAACAAAAGAACACAATCAGCATGATTTACATGAAATGTGGTCAAAAATAAAACTATCAAAGCCAAACTGTGGTGTTCAGAGATCTATGAGCAGGGGATAAAAATACCCAGACAAACAGGAGGTTATCAAAGAAGGTAGAGTGCATGGGAGGGGAACGAGCGGGAACTTATTTGGAAGAAGTGAAGGAGAGGTCTGGCACGCTGGCAGTGTTTTATACCTTGTTCTGGGTGGCGCTTACACAGATGCTGGCTCTGTGATCAGCCGCACCTCTGTGTTTCATGCGTGCTTCTGGAGGCACACTGTTTGGCATGTGTGAGAGCTGTGAGTCGTGCTACAGGTCAGACTGCGGGAGCCGCACAACAAGGCAGCTGCCCAGGTTGGCGAGCACCACGGAAGAGAACTATGTTTTAAAAGGAGATGCTCTGCTGAGATTTTTATTCGAAACATATAATCCAAGCAATGCTGATTCACTGTCTGCCTGTTTAAGAGGAGGAGGGGTAGAAAGGACTGCCTGTGTCAGCGACAGCCTAACAGAATCTAGCAGGTGCTGTGCTGCGACCTGAGCCACAAGTGCGTCTCAACGGGAACGCGCCTCACTTTCAATAATAGTTTGCTGAGATGTGTGTGACCTAGCAGTTCAGAAAGTCTGGGTGTATTAACATAGGATTCCCCCATCGTTTATCTAGTGGCTCTTCACAAGTTCCGTGTGGAGTTTTACGTGATGAGAAACCTTTGAGGAGAAGTCCCTCCTCGTGCCACGACAGCTGAAAGCGCAAGATCTTATGCAAGGGAAAGACCCGAGATGAGGAACCCTGCAAGACACGACCTCCCTCAAGGCTTCCATGCTGTAGCCCAGTGAACTATCAGTTTGACCTATGTGAGAAGAGATTTGGACAGCACGGAATAATAACATACTATACTACCTAGTTCCCATCAGAGCTTTCTCTTTACAAGAAAAAGGCACCTCTATGAAACAAATGCAGAAAATTCACACCTGTCCAGTTCATAGTCTACTGCTGGACAGTTTTTGAAATATGTAACACAACTACAGAAGAGTTACAGACAGATTCAGTTAAGAGAATACTTTTCTTTAAAAATGATAAACTCGTTAACAAGAAAAAAAGAAAATTCGGCTGCAACTGGCACCTAGTAACTTTAATTGAATTTAGAATGCCCCATTTGGTTGATGTTAGCAGTGGATGTACTGTAGGACTAGTATAAACAAAACTTCACATTTTCCCGTGACTCCGTGATTGCAAAATGGGTAGAAGATTAGTACCATTTTATTTTAAAAGAGCATTACAAAGCAGACAAAATGCAATTTTAAAATAGAAGCCAACATGTTGAGGTCTGTGGGGGATGTAATTCTCCAAACACAGACACTATATTGCTTATCCCTCTCTTAAAATATAACTGTAAGATTTGTCCCATAGAGAAGTAGGGTCCAGACCCCTCCCCCTTGAACCTAGTAGATCTTTGTGATTGCTTCAACCAACAGAGGACAACAGAAATAATGCTATGTGTCTTGTGGGGCTGGGCAACAGACAAGCCGTGCACTTCTGAATTAGGATGCTCGCCTGTGGTATTTAGCAGCCTTGAAACCAGACGGAGAACACGAAAGCCGAAGGGCCAGACTGAGGAGAGGGTTAGCGGAAGGCTTGAAGACCTAGCGAGGGTTGAGGGGATCCTTGTTGTATTTTGGAAGGAAGTTTATAAATACTGTTGTGGGCACAACACTTGAAAAGAGGACATGTTCCTAATGAGCTCAACGACTTCAAGGGCCAGCAGGCTTCTTCTCACTGCATCTGCTGATAACATGTGAGAGGAAAGAGATGAGGTAAAGAAGACACCGTTAATTCTGTGTGCTGTTTAACCTGGTGCAAGGACGCACCAGGTTAAACAATAAAGCTCTGTGACGTAACCTCGAGGTGATAACGTGATTCTCAAAGAACGAAATAGCTTCCAGGTAAAAATCAAATCTAGAGTGGGACTGGAAGATCCTATGCTGAGACTTCAGAAGGATCTAACACAGAGCCCCAGAGGGCTCACAAGGTGTATTAGTTTTTTATTGCTATAGAACTACCAGAGACATAGGGACTTAAAAAAAGTATCCAGGGGCGCCTGCGTGGCTCAGTGGGTAAAGCCTCTGCTTTCAGCTCGGGTCATGATCCCAGGGTCCTGGGATCAAGCCCCGCATTGGGCTCTCTGCTCTGCAGGGAGTCTGTTTCTCTCTCCCCCCCTGCTTGTGCTATCTCCGTCTCAACGTATCTCTCTGAAACAAATATTTTTTAAAAAGCATCCAATTGTTAGGTCATGGTTCTGTAGGTCATAATTTCAGACAGGCGTGGCTGGCCTCTCTGCTTTGGGTCGCACATAGGCATATACACCATCTGATGTCACTCAGGGAGGGCTCTGTCCAGATGTGCTCGGGAAGCACCACTTCCAAGCTCACTTGGGCTGGTGCAGAATCTAGTTCTTGCAGCTAACAATCTGCATTCCCCTGACATCCACCAGAGAACACTGTCTTCTAGGGGTTGCCCACATTCTGCCTCACCAATTCTCTATCTTCACATAGGCAACATGTGGAGTCCCTTGTGTCCTGTGAACCTTTTTTACTTCCTTTTCTGCTACCAGCCGGAGAAAACTTGCACATTTTAAACAGCATACCTGAGTGGGTTGGGTACCCCCCAATAATCTCCCTGTCTTGAGTCAACTGACTTGGGATTTTAAATAAAAATTTTTAAAAGGTAATTATCTGTTAAAACAAAAATCATATAGTGTGAGCTTTATGACATATGTAAAAAAAAATGTATGACAACAACAGCAAAAGGCCAGGAGTGGGGAAGCAATAGTATACTACTCTTAAAGTACTTAGGAGTACTTTACTTTACTTGGAATCTGGGGCAAAAAATTCTGTGTGCCATGCACATACCTGAATGCATATTTTAAATGGTTAATATTTTTCCATAACATTAATTGAAAAACTGAAACTCGTAACATTTTAAGTTTAAATATTTTATATCAATAACGAATTTGTTACAACTTTACTTTCTTGGCTTTAATGAAAGAAAACTCACCAATAATATTTTTAAAATCTTCTTTGCTTACGGTTTTTAACTTAATTTAAATTTTATTTATTTACTTGGGAGAGAGAGCACAACAGGGGAAACAGCAGAGGGAGAGGGAGAAGCAGGGTCCCCACTTAGCAGGGAGTTCAATGCGGGGCTCGATCCCAGGACCCCAGGATCATGACCTGAGCCAAAGGCAGATGCTTAAGCAACTGAGCCACTCAGGCACCCCTACTTATGTCATTTTCAATTGAGGGAAATGCCAGGTGAAATAATTTCTCATAACGAAGTGCCAATCTTAAGTAACTTTAAATAAGCTTCAAATTGGGGCGCCTGGTAAAGCCTCTGCTTTCAGCTCAGGTCATGATCCCAAGGTCCTGGGATCGAGCCCCACATGGGCTCAGCTGGAAGCCTGCTTCTCTCTCCCCCATTCCCTGCCTGTGTTCCCTCTCTCACTGTGTCTCTATCAAATAAATAAATAAAATCTTAAAAAAAAAAAATTCTTGGGGATTAAGGAGTGCACTGCACTTATCATTATCAGCACAGGGTGATGATATATAAAAGTGTTGAATTACTGTATTATAAACTGAAACTAATCTAACAATGTCAGTGACTAACTGGCATTAGAGTAAAAAATTTTTAAAAGAAAGGGGGACACCTGGGTGGCTCAGTGGGTTAAGCCTCTGCTTTCGGCTCAGGTCATGATCTCAGGGTCCTGGGATCAAGCCCCGTGTCGTGTCGGGCTCTCTGCTCAGCAGGGAGCCTGCTTCCCCCTCTCTCTCTGCCTGCCTCTCTGCCTACCTGTGATCTTTCTCTCTATCAAATAGATAAAAATAAAATCTTTTAAAAAATATTTTAAAAAAAAGGAAAAAATTCTCAGGGTCACATACATTTGGGTAAAATTGCACTCAGCAAATTTCATGAACCAGCTTTAGAAGATCCAAACACCATGCTGATTTTATATTACAATCATTAATTCTGCATGCTTCTACAACCATTTCAGATAAAACTTATATAGGACTTAGTCTAAATATTTAAGAACCAAGTCAGTGGCTTTTTTTTTAAAAGAAGTATTCATAGAAAACAACTTTTTCCTGGTTAGAAATTCAAAATTTGAAAAGACTTCATTTAACTTTTCATAACTTCATTACAAATGTGAAATTAGAATGTCTAGAATCTTCCTTTTACCTTTTATACATTTTTCCATAATAATTTATACTCTAATCTACTTCTAACTTCTTTTAACTTAAAACTGAGCAGGTATACTCAGTAACTCTTGCCAAAGTCCTGCATTCATCAAACATTCAAAGTACTATTCTCTCATTTATTGTAAACATAAGGATAAGCTTTCTCTTAAGCATGCAGCTTTTTAAATTTTTCCATTGTTGAATCTTACTGACTTATTCTACATAAAAGTTACACAAGTAACACGATAAGCCCAAATGATTACCCCAACACTAGTGATAAAAGAATTTGTAATCCTAACAGAAGATAACAAACCAAAGCATAAATTCGAACACCACAACTATAACTAATCTATTAATAATGTATTTAACAAATCAGTATATAAAATACTTGATAATTACCCAATACAGTCAGCTTAAGGCTACATGCATGCTAGATTATAATGAAATATCCAGAAATTTTTAGAAGATACCAACTATTATAGCCACAAATTCAAAAGACATTAAGATTGCCTACCAAATGAGGCACTAACCGAAAATGCTGGCAAATTTATCGGCTATACTATCTGCCTGTGTGAGTGAGCCATTTCCTCCAAAATGTTCTGATGGTACATATTCTTTGACCTTTTATTTCTAAATATATAACAAATTTCCTTTACATAGTCACAATATTGTGTATATTTTAGTAGTCCTAAATTTGACATTATCTCTAGAGATGTAAGGAGCTGTTAAGTGATTAGTCCAGAGTCATTCAAAAAGGAACTGAACTGGATCCTGCCTTTTGCATGAGTGTTTACCTAGTGTTCATTTCTGACTTAAGTTCAAAGGCACCAGGAAAAAGAAAAGAAGGCTACTAGCACCAAAGAAAAAAGTTCAGTAAGGTCTTGTGACAGACCTAGACGTCTCTTAAGTATTTTCTTCCAAATGCTGTCAAATAGCAATCTATCCTAAAGATATTAGAGGATATTTGCAAATTCAAAGAATTATCTACTTGCACAGCTAGTTCCACTTTTGGCAGAACTCAGTAATGGCCTTGTAAAGAGCAGGACATTTCAATTTTCCTGTCTTAACCTTATCTTTAAAGGATAAAGACACCCCTGAACTAAACTGTACTGTAATAGACACTTTTACATTTCATATCATATTTAATTCCCGGACAAACCTTGTTAGGTAGCTATTATTGTCCAAATTTTCAGATTAGAATTTGAGCCTCTAAGAGATAAGTCACCTGCTGGAGATCCTTCAGCTACTTCCTTCCTGAGAGGCAAATAGGGTGATTCTGAAACCTGAGTTGTTTTCACTGCATATCAATGCCACCTTCAGTTCGCCTTACTCTGCATTGTCTGTCAAATCTAATATGTATGGAGTTATTCATGAGCTGGATGGGAGAAACCATTTCATGCAAGCCCTTTAGTTTGGGCAGGAAAGCCTCAAGATCAAGGAAGTGAAATGCTTTGTCCCAGGACACACACCTAGGTGGGAACAAAGTCTGCAAGGATACTGACATGGGAAAACAAAACAAAAGAAAAAACAACCACAAATAGTAATCTTCAACCAGACCACTTAAAATACAGTAAATTAAACCTAACAGCTGTTTTCAAAATTTTCAGATCCTAATTTGTGAGGATAACTGACTTGCAGAATTCTTCTTACACTAATGAATGTGATATGTTTTAATGGCCTAGAATGAAGAAAAAAAACCCCAGGTGATTAATGTTGCTAATATAAATTAAGGCAAACCCCTACTGTACAAAGTGGCATAAGTTGAGGCTCCAAGAGTGGAAGCCATGGGAGACAGTCATATCCGAATCTAAATCCAATTAAAATTATTTGGCTGCTAGCAACAGAACCTAGCTCAATATATCTGGAGGGAAACAGAATCGTTTTAGAATTTGTATTCTTTAAACTGGTAGCTATTAGGTCAATATACTCACTCCTCCCTGTCAATTTAAAAATTAGCAGCTTACACCTTCACAATCTTACCCCTTCCCTTTTTCACTGGGCACACAGAATGTTTACCTGCAACATTCCCTAGGAATATATTCAGCTAAAAAAAAATAACAGAATACCAGTGAGGTTCTATTTAAGAAACCTTTCTCTCTCCTAACAGGCTCTAATCCTATAAATCAGTAGGAGGTTGGTAATAGGCAGGAGACTTTCTTAATGAACACAGCAGTACTTTTAAATTCTAAGAAATAGGAGCCCGAAGACTGTGAAGCCATAAATACGTGAAACACATCTGAGAGACAAAGCGCATACAGCACAAGTCATCAGGTAATACAAGGAAGTGACATGATAGCAAATTTATGTGAATTCAATATTGTGATTCACTTACATGACTTCAACTCTACACTTTGCAAATAGAGAACTGAAACATGGGGGCAATTAGGCCCACCATTCCCCTGAATGAATGTAAGTCCCGGCGTGAGGTGGAAAAAGTCCATCTTTAGTACTTCAGTCAATGCGTGCTGAGGGCCCCTGTGGGCTGACAGTGGTTCAAGAGCTAAAACACATACGTGAACTCTCCATGTTCAACTGAAGAACTGGCAGACTGTTTAACTAAGTCCTGAAGGGCAGTAACACAGGTGACAGGACTTACTCAGGAATGTGATGCTGGGATCCCATGTGGTGCATTCCTAAGGGACTCCCTCTGCCTGAGAATAGTCTGGTCTCTATGAGATCATCAGCACCTGCAAGGCGTTGGACTCTAAAACCTGCGTCTCCCTAAGATGAGGTACCATTGTACATGAGGGAAAAAAAAAAAAAGTGGCCGTCTTAATTTTTAACATTAATGTGCAAAAAGAAGACTAAGAAGTTTTGTGGGAGAGGCTGGCAGAAATGAGACTGCAGGACTCATACCGGTGGTCTCTGAATCCACTCTGAAGTTGATTCGGGTCAACTTGCCATATGAACCACTTAATGTATGTTAATCAATGATAAACATACATTTATGAGTCATAAAGAAAAGTCTTACTGTGTCAAAGAATTTTTGCACCAGAGCTTCAAAAATTACCTAAAATGACTAGTATCCCAAACTTCCCCCAAAAGAATAACGGAGGCAAAAACAAGCACCCTCTGAAAACAGATCAAGTTTGCCCTCTGTTAATCCACACAATCAGTGAGGACACATACCAGTCAGGAAATGCTTCTACTTGTACGCAAGTCATACTGCTAACTTCTGAGATCACAATAATGAGCGACTAAATACAAGTTTCAAGGTCTAAATCCAACACACTCCCTCCCCTGGGGAACTAAGTAATAGGTGAGAGAGAATTAGGTTTAAAAAAAAAAAAAAAAGTACAATTTCTACTTCTTTTCCACTTTGGAGCGGAATTATTTTTCCGGAGACTGGCTACCATCCTGGCATGGACCAAAAAAAATGGTATGTTCGTACTTTACAGTGTGGCGAGCCAGCAATTCAGCTTGAGGCTGGGTGACTGGCCAGGACGACCAGCTCCCCGTGGACACAGCCTTGCTGCCCAGGGCCCTACGGGCACAGTCGGTATCTCAGCTGACCTGTTAGCTACTTGCACTTCAGCGGAGGAGCTGTGCTCTAGAAAAATTCAGTACAGACTGTTTTCCTACCAGAAATTCTCTGATTCTCTGGTACTACATGTACTTTATCACCCAGACAGCCCTGCCAGAGAAGAACAGGACCAACTCTCAGTCTGATCTCTATCAAGGTCATTCTCTCACTCTGCACACTTGGCAAATGGAAATAAATCACCTACCCTCAGGAGATTTTCATGGCTTTCCAAACAAAATGTTTAAGAGCACGATAAAACCATAAAGATTGTGAGAAGAGGCATTCGCCATGGGCCTCACTAAAGACAGGTGGCAAAGTAATCACTGGGGAAGCACGGTGGCTACTTTATTAAATTGTAAATTATTTTCAGTCCCCCTGGGCAAATAATAAAAAGTGACTCTACTGTTTATTAACTTCAAGGGTCCAACAAGACAAAGCAAAAAAGCACAAAGAATTATACCTGGCATATATTAAGTGGTCAATAAACGGTATCAATTACCATCATCTTCTTGATTGGCGGAACACGGTAGGGTCGGTGTAGCCGTTCCTGGTCTGTGCGCTGCAGATACTGAGACTGGGTTCTGATCAGCTCCTCCAACCCAGGCTGATGGGAATTCAACAAAAGACAATTGCAGAAGCAACAACTATGCAGCTCAGCTAAGATGTCACTTCAGCCTCCAAATGGGCCCTGACCCACATTAAACCTACATAAGGCAACTTAGGGGTTTGCTTCTTAACACAAACTAAATTTGTTTGTGAGTCATGTTGTGTATTTTTTTAGGAATTACTATTAAGAAGGCCCCATTTTAAACTGTATTTTTAAGTTTGTTCTGTATCTTAACCTGTAGGATATCTCCCCATCTCCAAAGACCAAGAAAGAGCCAAAAGATACAGGATTAGGTAGTACTTTGCTCTTAAAACACATCACCAAAAAGAAGCATGAATACACTTACATGGCAGCAATATTATTAAATGGTCACTTCCATGCCAACCAAAAATAACTGAGGATGTGACTATTATGTGACTACATAGTGACTATTATAACTGACTACATAGTACTCGCTCTCAAAGCTAAGAAACGTATAGGGGCACCTGCCTGGTTGACTCAGTCAGTGGGCGTCTGACTCTTGCTGATATCTGCATCAGGAGATGGAGCCCCATCTGGGACTCTGTGCCTAGCAAGGAGTCTGCTTGAGATTCTCTCTCCCTGACCTTCTGCACCTCCCCTGCTCTCTTTCTCACAAATGAATAAATAAATAAAATCTTTTAAAAAAGGAAATATGTAAATTATTCTACTCATCTGTCTAGAGCAAAAAGGCTGGATAAATTTACATAGTTGGATAAAACTACTTTGGATACATGCTTACAATTTTCTTATTTTCCTGTACTTTAGAAACAAAAGGAGTCAGTACACCTTACAACCAGTTGAAAAGTAGGAAAAAATGGCCAAATAAAAATGGGAATGAAAATCATGAGCATCATCTAATAAGGCAGAAAAACTTCTAGTTTCTCATTTTAAGACAAAACCATCCTACAACTAGCAACCTATCTTTTGCAGATGATTTCTTCTCTTATTACAGCATTAACAGTTAAAGGATACCATCCTCCTCCTCTCTTAATCCATAAGGATAATTACAGTATGCCACCTCAAAGGAGTGTTTTGAGGCTCAGTATTTGCAAAGAATTTTGATCCCTGTAGTTGAAAGCTACTAAGTAAACACAAAATAATGTCACTGAGAATGGTCAAATAAATGCAAAGATGATTTAACATCACAGAAAATTACACTGATAATTGGCAGATTGCCATGCTACCCCTGTGGACTTGTTCTTTCAGAGCACATACTCTATGAAAGGTCACTGTGGGAGGAAAAAAAAAAAAATCCCACAGGGAGTTCAAGTCGCCTACAAGGCAATATTAGCAATTACAGAAGCAGTATTCTTCCTCTATATTCATTTGAGAATCCTTTCTACTAATTAAGAGAAAAGGAGCAGTGGTTTGTTAAAAAAGATGGCTACAGACAATTCAATCTCAATGGTTACAAACTAGAATATGGTAATACTGAACAATATGAAATGAAACAAGATGAAACCAGAGAGGGAGACAAACCATAAGAGACTCTAATCTCAGGAAACAAACTGAGCCTTGCTGCGGGGAGGCGGTGGGGAGGAATGGGGTGTTGGGAGGGATGGGGTGGCTGGGTGATAGATACTGGGGAGGGTATGTGCTATGGTAAGCGCTGGGAATCATACAGGACTGAAGATTCACAGACCTGTACCCGTGAAGCAAATCATACATTATATGTTAATTAAAAAAAATAAAAGAACAAACTATTATACAAGTTATCACCCCAGTACTCAACTATTTTCCAAGATAATATATTCCTCAAAATATTTTCCAGAATTACTTATGTTCCTAACACAAGGTTAAACCATATCAATGCAAATTCAAATTCAATTAATATTAAGCACCTACTATGTGAGGCTCACTGGAACGGGCATTTCGCTGATGTTATCTCAATTCTTCAAAAATTTTGATCTGTATTACCAGCCACATTTTCAAATTTGGAAGTCTGTTGCAGAAAGATTCAGATTCTTGCCCCTATTCCAAGAATTTAAATTCAGTTTTGTCCCTTTCGATCCATGTCCCCTCTCCTATGTCAGACTAGGGTCTCATCTGACTGTGCCAATTATCTACTGAACTATCATTTAACCTCACTGGGCCTGAGTTTTCTCATCAATAAATGCAGAAGGTTGAAATATTCCCACTGTCAGGGGGCACCTGAGTGGCTCAGTTGGTTAAGCGTCCAACTACTAATTTTGACTCAGGTCATGATCTCAGGGTCAGGAGATCAAGGCCCCCCATTGGGCTCAGTGGAGAGTCTTTTTGAGACCCTCTCTCTCTCCCCCAGCTCTCTTGCTCTGTCTCAAATAAATAAATTATTCTTTAAAAAATATATATTCCTAAAGTTGGTTTCCCTTATTCTCTTGATCTCTCTCTCAAATTTAGGGTTTTAATACAATTTGGTGGCTCCTAATGCATTCATGGAATTGTGCGACCATTACCACTATCTGATTCCAGAAGATATCATCACCCCAAAAACAAACTCAAAACCTTTAAGGTGTCACTCCTCCATTTTCCCTGCCCCCAGGCACTGGCAACTGCTATCTGCTTGCTGTTTCTATGGCTTTGCCTAATCTGGATATTTTATATAAATCGGATCACTTATGTGACCTGTTGTGTCTGGTTTCTTTTAGTAAGCAAAAGTCTTTGAGGTTTATCTACACTGTAGCAGGTATCAGTACCTCATTCCTTCTTACGGCTCATTAATATTCCAATGTATGTATAAACCACACACTGTTTATCCATTCATCCACTGATGGACATTTGGGACCTTTAGGCTATGGTGACTAGTACTGCTATCAACCTGCACATACACATGTGTACTTACTTGAGTCCTTACAGGTATATATCTATGACTGGAGTTGTGGAGTCATATGATGACTCTGTGTTTGAATTTCTGAGGAACTAACAAAATATTTCCCACAGTGGCTCAACCCCATCAGTAATCACAGTGGTCCTAACATCTCCCCATTCTAACTCCCACCTATGTTCTTCCTTTGTCCTCCTTCCTTCCTTTTCTCTTTGTAATTATAGCCAGTCCAGTGAGTAGAGTTTGGATTTGCATTTCCCTAATGACTAATGATGCGGAGTATCTTTTCATGAGCTTGGCGGCCATTTGTACAGCTTCTCTGGAGCTGTACATTTCTCTGGAGAAATGTCTATCAGTCCTTCACCCATTTTTATTTGAGTTGTCTTTTTGTTGTTGAGTTGCAGGAGTTCTTCAAATACTTTAGATACAAATCCCTTAGCAGATATATGATGTGCAAATATCTTCTCCCATTCTTTAGGTTATCTTTTCATTTTCTTCATAACATTCTTGATGCACAAAAGTTTCCAGTTATGATGAGTCCAATTTATCTTCTTTCTGTGCCATTTGCATTTCTGATGTCATATCTAACATTCCATTGCCAAATCCATCTAACATCTCTTTTTGCTGGAAAATCTCATGAGCCTTTACTCATTCCACAAATAAAGTTGTACCTGAATAACTCTCTCTGTTTAACTGCCGAGAATTACAAAAGGGTTATTTTGGAGTGTTTATTACATTGCCCTTATTAAGGAGGTGGCGACATTTTAAGTTTAGATAAAATTCCCCTGCTAAGATGGATGATTAGAACTCCTTGAGATAAAATGGGTTATCTCTGAAAGATACTACACTTCTCCACTATAAAGAAGAAAGGAAGGCGGGGGGGGGGGGGGGGGGGGGTGGGGAAGAGAATATGAGAAAGAGAGGAAGAGAGGAAGGAAGGAACAAATTCTGTTTGAGAAATTCATGAATTAACAAAAACTACTGAGGATAACTCTGCTTCTCCAGCTCCTACCGCTACTGCTTCGTTCATCTAAAAGCCGGGGTAAGGACATGTTCCCACTGCTCACGAATTTCATTTCCCGTTATAAAGGTGACTTAACATGACTCCTCCCCATGCACTGACTGACTCGCAAACATGTCATCCAAAGACAGACCGAAAACAAAACTGGTGACGCCGAGTTGCTGCTACATACAAACAAGTAACCTGCCACAGACTCAGAGCGACACAGCATCTAGGGATGGCCATGTGTCCAGGTAAGAGGGCAGGTAACCCAAGATCTGAGGATATGATTAAAACCTTAAAGCCCTTTATATACAGACATGAGATTTAAAGATTACATAATGCTGGACGATAAGTATAAAAGACAGAAGAAAAGCTAAAAAAAATTAAAATAAAAATAAAAAGATTTTATATGTGAACATATTAGAAAAATCTTTATTTCCCAAATACCTCAAGAACAGTCAAAAGTACCCAATAATTTGCTCTGAGAGAAGTATCTTCTATAATAAAAATGACTCCTCTTCCTTATATGTTTAATTTCCTCTAAATGATTCTCATATAAAGAAAAAAATTGAAAGAAACACGATTTACATAATCCATTAAAGATATATTTAAGCATTCATATGGCAACCTCACACCAGAAGTGCTAAAATCTCATTTAAACTAGGCCAGGAAGGGTGGTTCAGTTGGTTAAGCATCTGCCTTCCGCTCAGGGCACGATCTCAGGGTCCTGGCATCGAGCCCCACGTCGAGCTCCTTACTCAGCAGGGAGCCTGCTTCTCTTCTCCCTCTGCCTCTTCCCCAGCTTGTATGCCTGCTCTCTCTCTCCTGCACTCTCTCTTTCAAATAAATAAATAAAACTTAAAAAAAAAAAGCTAGGCCAGGAAAGAAAAGTGTTTGTCAACTCCTTTTTGTGCCAAAATTATTATGACTGATTGAATATTCAACAATGTAATTTACTTATGAGAAAAACCTAATCTGGCCATCTTTACTGTGTCCTAAATCTAAAATTTATAATGCCAGGTGCCTGGGTTGCTCAGTGGGTTAAGTGTCTGCCTTCAGCTCAGGTCACGATCTCAGGGTCCTGGGATTGAGCCCCAAATCGGGCTCCTTGCCCAGCAGGGGGCCTGCTTCTCCCTCTTTCCTGCTTCTCCATCTGCCTGACTCTCCCCCTCCTTGTGCCCTCTCTCTGACAAATAAATAAAATCTTTGAAAAATATAAAAATAAAATTTATAATGCCATCCTAAAATTAAAATACTAGATTTAGAAAAGCAATTCAGAATATCACCAAAGATATTCAAAAACCAATAAATTCAATTGAGATATAAAACATTCACATTTTAATTGATTTCTAGCTATAGTATCATTGGTCTAAAGGGTTTGTTATGAATGACTCCAGTATTTTCCTACAGGTGCTGGGTATGTCATCAACCAGGAAAGCAACAGATCAAGGAGTAGCCACCCTACGACCTAGAGCAAATCTTTATATATTTAGACCACTTCAGTTTCCAAATGGATGCAAGGATAAAAGTTAAGACAAGAGCAGATATTAAGTCTTACTTTCATCTACTTTTCCCTCTTAAAGGATACAATATACACTAGCAAGCCACAGAAGTCTGAAGATTCAAATGAAAAAAAGCCCCGAGTGATCCTGGAACTAATATGTCCCTCTGGGAGTCCTCTGTACCACAAACTACTCTAGGGAGGCTATGGTCCAGGATTCCAGCTGTTTCCAGCCAGTTCCCCTCCATCACCCCACCCCCAACCCATACCATAGCCTCACTTTCCACCTGACCCATTTAGAACCACTCACATGTGTATGTGTGTGTCTGCCATCCTTTCTCCCTTCTCCCCCTCATCTGATAACACCAGGCAAAGATGAAACCCTGCTTAAATCCAATTATCCATCTATTCTACCTCTAGACCAAAGCAACGAAAAATGGATCAAGAAAAATGTGCAACCTTCTAACAGTTCTCATTTTAAATCCATGGCCACAAATCTCAAATGGGCAATCAGCACTGTCCAACACAGCAAAGTAGACTAAAATAACTAGTTCATTCATTTTCCCCGTATACAAACTCTTTCATACTTTCTACTCTGTTCTCAAGCCTCCTAGACCTACCCATTCTCCCAACAAATGACTGCCTGGAGAAAACAGAAGCAATCAGAGACACAACTTCTTCTTCTAACACCCAAAACTACCTACCTCACCCACATTCTTCCTTACTTCCTATTACAACAAACGGTAGGTTCCCACTCCCATCACAGTCCAACCCTTCCATCTGGCTCTGGATCTTCTCACTTTCTCCAGGTAATTATAGCCCTCTCTATCCTACGTTAGCCATTTCTCCCCTGACGGATCTGCAACATGCCAACCTCCTCTCCCTTCAGCACTCACTAAATCCACACCCCCGACACGGACTGTCCTATCTCTGTGCTTCTTGAAAGAGTTACTTAGATGAAGTCTTACACTTGGTGTCCCCAATTTAATCCCCAATTCTCTCAATTTAATCCAATCAGATTTCTTTTTTTTTTTTTAAAGATTTTATTTATTTATTTGACAGACAGAAATCACCAATAGGCAGAGAGGCAAGCAAAGAGAGAGGGGGAAGTAGGCTCCCCGCTGAGCAGAGAGCCCAATGCGGGGCTCGATCCCAGGACCCTGGGATCATAACCTGAGCTGAAGGCAGAGGCTTTAACCCACTGAGCCACCCACGCGCCCCTCCAATCAGATTTCTACTTCTTCTCAAATGTAACTGAGATTACAATTGTCAAAGTTATCAGAGAAGTCCAACCAATCAAATTGGTCACTCACTTATCTGATTCCTGATCCCTCAACAGCATTCCACACTGCCTTCCACTTAAACATCTCCTCCTGGCCCCAGACAGTGCTCACCAATAATCCCCATGTCACTAAATTCATTTTTTTTTTTTTTTAACCACAGAATAGCTAATTATAAGTTCAGGTTATTAAGTGAGATGGACCTGGATTCAAATCTTGACTCTGTCAGTTTCTAGGACCCAACCTAGGTACTGAGATTTAACCACTGAGCAAACTAGGGGAAATATTAGCACCTAATTCATAGCTGTGAGGGGGAGATGAGATTATTTATTTATTTATTTCTCTTCTACCCCTTAGCGGCATGTGACATAATTCATTCTCCAAGAAATGTTCTTCCTTCAGTCTCTGGCTGTTCCTTTCCAATCACTGTCATAAGCTCTACTGGCCTTTTAAATTTAGGAGCTCATAAATTTCTATATTCTGTCCCTAAGTGATTGATCTCCTCCAGTCTCATGACTGAAACTATAATCTAAACCTTAACGATTTCCAAATCTCAATTTCTAGTCTATAATTTCTCCCAAGCCCCAATGGCCAACCATCTCTACCTGGATATCAGAGCTATGTCATACTCCATACACTTAAAAGGTAAGTCTCTATCCTTTTTCATGTGCTTTTTTCCTCATTTGTAACTCCCCAACTTGTTACAGTCTGTAACTCCTTGCTGTCAGTTTCCAGAGCTCCATATATTTCCTTCTGTAGTAATCACTAAACTTCTATTTCCTGGCTTGCTAGAACAGAAGCTCCATGATGAAAAATAAAACTCTCCATCTCAGTAATACCTTGTCTAGTATTTCCTACACAGGCAATGTTTAATAAATATTTCTTGAATGGAATTTGAGCTATTTAAAGTGTTTTGATGTTAAGTGTCTGCCTTAAGTTTACTGCCTAAAGTTACTGTTTAATTTATGAAACTGCATTTTATTTGCTCAGCTTTCTAATTCATTATAAACACTTTTATTTCAAAATACTTAAACCACAGGTTTCCATTATTGTCATTTCTAATCCACAGAAATACATTAAACAAAATGTAAAGGTATTTCTAAATATGTTCTACTAGGTCTGTGAAATACTATAATTATCAATTGCCTCTGGATATAAAAAGTTAAAAAAAGCTTACAAGGATAGGAAAGACAAACAAGGGTGGTATTATTTGTTTCCCTACTTTGGAATCCCACAACATTTTTCAAAAGAATGTTAGTAAAAAGGTGGTATTTTAATTCTCAAATGTATGAACTTTCTGGAGTATTTTTAAAAAGGATTTTCTCCTCCAAGACTCTTTTATCACTTCCTCCACATGAATACTCAATTCTATCACACTCTAATTGTGTATCAATATTCTGCTTGTCTTTACCCATCAAAGATAGTGTCCAAAACAATATTTTTTTTAGCTTATAAAGTCTTACCATGGATAAATGCAGAGTTTCCATTAGGGAGCCTGAAATGTGAAAGTTTAACACACACACACTCACTCTCAGACACAAGGGGGTTCGCTATGATATCAAGGAGCTCTACATACATGATCAGAACACATCGAGGTACTTATATACATAAAGTCTTTTAGAAAGTCCCACTGACACAGAACTAAAAAAATATATATACTAAATTGAGGAAAAACATTTTGTATTGCTTTTATATAGAAAATACAACACCTGAAGGGCACTATATTTGAGAAATTGATTACAATGAAAAAGGACACAAAACAAAATTAAGAATCAGAAAACTAGAGCCACAAAGCTTTAGTGATACTTAAATAAATTCGATTCCAAAGAGCCAGGCTTTCTTCCCAGAGTATCTGGGCAATTATCTCACAAATAAGGGTTGATTCTATTTTCCCTAACGGCCGGAGTATTTGATCAAATTGCTTCTGCATGTTCTATAATAAAATAAAACACGTATAATGAAAGCTTTTTAATTTGTACACTACTGGAAAACAGAAATTATAAAATAGAGGGCTCTCTAAAATTACAGAAGTACCTGAGCTTTTCACTGGTCCCCTAAAATTATCCAAAGTAATTAACCAGTAATCAAAGAATCTGTATTTAAGATGGTAATGTTACACTCTTCTCTAAAAGCTCTTAAATTCTTTGGATACGACCTTTGAGTTTCTGTGTGTGTTTGCAAAAGAATTATGGAAAGCCATTTATGAAACTAAAAGGACCTTCTTTTAGGTTATGACCTTTCATCTACTAATTATACTCCTGGAGAACAACCTTTTATACCAAGGAGGCTTCCTTCATTCATTTAATTCATTCATCGATCATTCAGTACATGTTTGTTAAGCACCTACTCAATATACACAAAGATGTTTATCACAATAGGAAAATACTGGAAACAAACCCATTATCTGACAATAAAGGAACTGTCACAAAATCATAGTATGTCATAGCCAAAGCATGACAGAGTCATTTAAAATACATATATGGTAAGTTTGAAGCGATGTGGAAGAGGTTTTGCGTGATTTGTGAAAAAAGCAGTTATACATAAAATCAAAGAATTCATATGATTCCACTCTCAAAATAAAGTATTTGGAGAATAAACACCAAAATAAAAGAGATCGAATAGACTGGCTACGTCCTGGGGGTCAATCTATGAGATTCTCTTTATATCTCTGGAATTTTCAAGTTTTCTATAATAAACATACATAACTTCAGTAATTAAGAAAATCCATAATTTTTTAAAAAGAAAGACAATCAATATTTATCAATCATTTGATTAGAGAAGAAAAACCACTGACATGTCTTCAAAATTTTTGGAACCCTAAATAACATCCCATATTGTACAAATGAGAATTAGTATCTTGATATGGAACTGCCAGAGGCAAAGCTCATTTTATAAAACTGCTCATCAAAATCAGTGAGTAAAAAGCCCAAGACTTTATAGACTGTTTCTTCAGATCACAGAGAGCATGTCATAGAAAAGGTAAAAACTGCTTCTTATCAAAATGGGAAAAAATTCCAACAAATGAGATTATCTTCTCATAACCATACCGAGTACTGAACAATAATAGTGAAACCTCAATTTCTGTGCTTCAACCAAATGTAATCACTATTTTTTAAAAAACCACTCAGAAGTTAAGAGTTCCATAGGAAAACAAAACAAAAACTGGAAGGTCCTAGAGCAAAACCAAACAAATGTTGTGGGTATTAGAACTATACCTTGTTTTAATCCACTTTTCCCCCTGTATTTTCCAAAAATGTCCATTATAAAAATACAGCTATGATACAAGAGAAAAATAAACAAAAATTATCAAGGGAACACGCTGAAATGTATTCACTGTGTAGATTAGATTTGTAGAAAGTACAATAGTTGTAAAATTCAGACCTGCTTATTAGAGTAGCTCAGAGAAATTTGAAGGTCCTTCAAAATCAGTCAGTACAAACATCACTTTAAAGGAAATCAAACTACTTTAAATTTCTACTACAAGAGTCCATAATTTGAACAATATACATATCTTCTTCTAAGATATCTGTCATAAACAGATCTAAGGATGTTTTCTTTTCAATGACATGGCCTACTTCCTTGTTCATGAGGTGCCAACACCAATGATGCCACGCAGCTGTGAGAGTGAAGAGTGCTGATAAATGGAGCCTCTGCTGAACGGAGGTAACATCCAAACACGCAACTTTACTTACTGTGTGAAAGTGTGTAGTAGTATCTCTCATTCACTTAAAGTGTAAAATTACTTCAACTTAAACAAAGAAACAGAAACGGAAATTTAGAATACGCATACCTATCACTTTATGGAGAACAACAACCAACAACGATAAGACATTCTTTGCCTTGTCTTTCTTTCAGGGCGCCTGCGTGGCATGGCAGGTTAAGGGTCTGACTCCAGGTTTCCACTCAGGTCGTGGTATCAGGGTCCTAGTATCGAGCCTCCAGCTGGGCTCCATGCTCAGCACAGAGTCTGCCTGGGATTGTCTCTCCCTATCCCTCTTCCTCTGCCCCCCCCTTTTCTCTCTCTTCCGCTCTCTCTGCCCCTCCTTTTCTCTCTCTCTCTCAAGTAAATTAATTAATTTTTTAAAAAGGAACAGCTTTCAGCACCCTCAAACATATATACTTCTCACAGGACCAACTACTAAATTATTAAACAAGCGAAAAGATATAGTATCTTAGCAATGAATAAAGCACAGGGCTCTGAAGTAAAATTGTCTGGTTTTAAATCCTAGTTCTACTGTTTTTCAGTTGTACAACCTGAGGGAATAATTTAAGGCATATTTGTTTCCATTTCTCAGCCTTTTTATAAAATACTGATAGTAATAAGAATTCACACCTCAAAGATGTAGTTTAATGGAGGAGAGATCATGCCTAGCAGAGGGTAAGCACTAAAACAGGGTTTTCCCTCCTTTTTCTTCATTCTAAATAGAATTTGCCATCCATTCTGGAGATAAGAATAAAGGTCTCTAACTCAAAAAACTGGTACTGAAAATCCTAAACTCAGCTGCAATCATAATTACCCATCCATAAAGTACCACGTGCAACCTAAACATAATCCAACTTAACATTAAGGTAAATAAATGACAGTTCCCTTTCAAGGTGATTTTCATCCCAGTTGTTTCAAAAGGAGAAAAGAATGAAACACAAAGATTCTTTCTTAAAAGATGTACCAAAAAAATTCAGAACCACTGTACTAACAAAATATGATGTAATTGCAAAGTTATTGGGTAAAATGCAATAATGCACACTTAATAGCAAAATTTAAATATTTCAGTGTTTTTAAAATATTCAAAGTTAAAGTGTTTGGAATATTCACAATTATCAATGTTTCTTAAGTATAAAATTGCTATTCTCTATAAATAAAGAAACTCCAACTGTCTATAATTAGCCTGGAACTAGTTACACTATAAAACTTATTAGAGCCATTAGGGAATTATTTGGTTCTCTTTTCTCATAAAGAAATTAATTCAAGTGACAGAATGTAACAAAAATGTCAATACTGTTGAAGGCTTTTTAATAAATTGCATTTTGGCAAATAATCATAAAAAAATTAACAAACAATGAAGTCATAATGATTTCATTTATTTGTTCTGTACATATCTGATTAATAGGCATTAATTTTGTTGATGGAAACAAGAGAACTCTATTGTTATATACAGATTAGAAATGTGAACACTTAGCATTTCCCACAACTACTGACTTCACACATTATTTTGAATGTTATTTCAAATAACACTGTAAATGCCAGAGGTTAGGTAAGCAAAGAGCTCTACTGCCCTCTAATGAAAAAACAAACAAAAAAAAAAAACAAAAAACCTTCATTTTGAGGTATCTCAGAACAGAAAAATAATCTTACTTTGCTAAATACAGCAGAGAAACACTAAGACAATTAACTGCAAACAAGAAGAATATATATCAAAATACTGTAGGAAAAGCTACAATCACCCAGTTTTCATGATAAAATTAGTAGCAAAACAGGAAAGCCTTGAGACAAGAATGTTCCAAGAGAAACGAGACCAGTACAACAATGCTATCTAACGTGATAGCAATTAAAACTTCACTGCAGGCTACACTTCTCATGTGTACGTTGGAAGCGAATGAGAAGAAAGACTCTTAGAAACCACACACTTTGGTGAATTACAGGAAGTTTTCAGTTCAGCAGCTCAAAAGTAAACACCATCAAAAATAGTCTCTCTCATGATTTTTTACTGACTAGTCCTCTCAGAATTATGTCAATGCATGTATATTTTCAGGATATCTGCTCTGGGTCATACACACTTAAAAGAATTTTATTTGCTGCTTCCTGTTTCAAACAAATGCCAATTTCATCATATGGAAACTGTATTCTAAGACACTTTGCATCATAAATTAACCGGTGTTAGCTTTTCATGGTTCTTTGAATAAAAGCTCTGCCTTCTTTTAACAAACGTGGCTTTTAAAACATCTTCCATATTCCTGTCCCTTTCATCTAATATTCCAACAGCTCAAGAATTCCCAAACTCTCATTTAAGTACAAAGAATAGTGTACCAGATCATACAAAAGAGAATGAAAACAACAAAAACAAAAAGCACATTTCCCAGCAGCAGCTCAATGAAAGAACAGAGAGATAAAGCTGTCAACTGTTCCTTAGAGTTAGGACACACAGCACCTGGAAATGACAAGTGTCTGTCCAGGCTGACAGGGGGCAAGACACTTCATTTAGTGTCTTCTGTTTAGCAGATCAAAGAAACAGCAGCGAAATCCCCACAATGCTATAGGGAAGATGGGCAATATGGACAAAGAGGTTCACTTAAATCTGCATACAAAATGAAAATATCCTTTAATGCTTTTAAGCTTTATTTCAGAGAGAGCAAGACAGAGCACAGAGGGCGAGGGAGAAGCAGATTCCCCACTGAGCAAAGAGCCTGACATGGTATCCTTTGCTTTTGTGTGCCGCTGCTCTTCTTCCCAAGGGTCTGTTTGCCCATAAAAATGGTTCTCTAGGGGTGCCTGGGTGGCTCAGTGGGCTGGGCCTCTGCCTTCGGCTCGGGTCATGGTCTTGGGGTCCTGGGATGGAGTCCCGCATCGGGCTTTCTGCTCGGCGGAGAGCCTGCTTCCTCCTCTCTCTCTCTCTGCCTGCCTCTCTGCCTACCTTTTTGTCCAAAGCAAGTCATAAATCCATATTCAAGGGACCTGGACATAGACCCTGACTCCATGGGAAAAGTAAAGAACCAAGGCCATTTTTATGATCAACTATATGCATGCATACCTACAATTTAATGTTCTTCAGAATTACCTATGTCTCATAAGTTGCAGAATATAGAATGTTAGTTCATCATATATTTATCTCTACTTATAATATGACATCCTCTGTAAGTGGAATAATAAGATAGCAATTGCTATAGAAACATCAGAATCTCATTTGGGGTATTTACCCAATTAGCTATGGTACTTGTGATCTCTGTCAAATAATAAATAAAAATCTTTAAAAAAAAGAAAATGGTTTTCTAGCTCTACAAGTTGTTAAAGATAACCAAAGGTTCATTCAAAATTTCAAACTAGCAATGCACAGGAAAATCTAATGCACTCAGGCCTCTCTCGCCAATGAGTTGAATTTCACATCTGCCTAAAAATATAACTGACATACAAACATATTTTGAAGACATAATAAAGGAGCTGGGAGGACTCAGGCATCCCATAGTCAAGCAATGCCTAAACCGTAATACTTAGATTCTACCCAATATATGATCAAAATAGCATCCGTCCCACCTATAATTTGCATTTAGCTACTCAGACATAACATATGGTAGTCATGAGAAATACAACAGTCAAGGGGTAAGGCCCCTTGGAGAATGTATGCATGTGTGTAAGAATGTACAATGTACCCATGTACATACGTATGTTTTCACGCAGAATAGTCCTAGTCTACACCAAGGAGTTCCAGATTATTATGCTAAACCTAAGGGAATGCCTTCCCTGCCTAGTTCGTGAGAAGAAAAAAAGGACTTTCCAGGCTGTCCTTTGCCTCCCCAACTCCCAGTTAGCCTAAATATGAAAAACATAATCAAGAACTAAAACAGGGGAAGAAAGTAAAAAAAAGGGAAATTAATTCCATTAGTAAAAAAAAGTTTATTGTCAGCTTTAGTTTAAAAAAAAATTTTTATTTATTCAGTGGCCAAAGAACATTTTATTGATGATGATAATGATGACGATGATGGTAGTGGCCTGCAATTTTTGAGCATCTACCTAGTATTAGGCATTGAACTAAGAACTACATACATTGGGTACCTATTCTTCACATAAACCCTGTGAGACAGGTAATATTACCCCCATTTTATAGGTGAAGAAACTGACACCCATAAAGATTATGAGTGTTGCCCCACTCAGAGATTAAGGTGTTGCCCCAAGCTACATTGCTACTAAATATATATACTAGTACCATAAATACTATATATACTAGATCATATATACTAGTCAGTGCAACTCTTAACCACTAAATTTATATTATTTTACATATTATTATCTGTATTATATTTACCAACTTAAAATGTGTGAAATGAAATACTTCGGCACACTGCAATGAATTAATTAATTATATGCAGTGAGACCCAATTCGACTGCCTAAAACTCTGTAGACATGGAACGTGGGCCAGGTTTGGTCTCACCCATATGGAAGACAAAAATGTGCATGATATAACACATCATAAAAGTTCCAACAAATAAGTATCCCATCTTTCAATGCCCATTATAAGCAATAACATTCTCCCCTCATTCTCTGATCACATCCAGACATAGTCATCTGTCCTTCCTCGGATCTTTCTACCTCATTATCACCTCTGTTTTGTCTTAAAATGAAGCAAAGTCTCCTTCATTTAGGGAGAAAAAGTTACCTCACTTTATCTATCTTAGAAACACAATTAATTACAATAAAAATACAATATCTTTTATCAATATCTTAAATATATATTTCTCTATATGCTATAGTAAAAAACAAACAAACAAACAAAAAACTCCATGACAACTCTTTAAACTTGGTAACGTGTTTAAACTTCCTGAAATTAACACTAAAGGAGAAATCATCAAGTAGTTTAAAAAAAGCAAAAACGAATCCCAAATTCTATCTTGCAAGAACTGGGATTTAAACACATGCACACAAGTGACACACACACACACACACACACACACACACACAAATATACAATTCACGTTACATTCATAATCCAGGTGTTGATTAGGCAACAACATTCCCTCTACCATATATATGCAGCTTAAAACACCCAGAAATATCCACAAGTATCTGAATCATTAAAAATCTTACTTTTATCTGGCATTACCAAGTTTACCCTTTGCAGAATTTAAAAGGTGATACTATGAAATGCTCTTGCAAGAGAGGTACCTTGCAAGACAAGATACTTCTTCAAAGGAATAATAAAGCAATAAGCCAATGTGATATCAAAAACTGTCACAAATAAAGATCGGTCAATTCATTAATCCTTATTTAATTTAAATGTGTTTAACTTTTCAATCCAGAGGGCAAAGACCCTGCTAACAATAAAGTACAAGACCTAGTAAACAAAATACACCATTTCAGTGAGATACCATGTCTTACCTTGGAATCTTCATTGCTCACTCCTAGCTGTAATACAGCCTGAGGAGACTTCAGTTTCGCCTGAGCAGAGTGAGCCATCTGAAGGTTAAGCTGCCATCCGACGGTCTCGAGCTATAAAAGACAAGTGCAGACTGGAATCAGATGGTACAAAAGGAAGACAACAGTCAACTTGAAGCAAATCTCCCATCCATGGGAATGAACACAGATAGCGTAGACTTCGTGGAAAGTCAGTCCCAGGGCTCCTTCAACCTGCATATTCTGCAAATTCTCCCTTTGGGCTCATCACACTGGCCTTATGCCATGCCTGTCAAATTCAACAATGAAGCTCGGTCTTCAAATACACTGTATTCTAAAAATAGAGGTCTTAGACTAAGCAATGAAAGACTAAGCAATAAAAGAGTCAACGGCTTTTAAGTAGTAAATTAGTATTTTAAGGTAGTATATATTTAAAGCCAATGATTTCTAAATAGTTAGATTTTAGCTAGCACTTTAATGACCTCCCATTATTTTTCAAAACTGTATTAGGTAGAATATAGGGAAGACTTTTTGTTTAAATTTAGAAGAAAATTGAAGTACCCAGATGGTAAGAGGTTCACACATTTAGACACAGTTAGTGAGACTGGAAAAGAGCCAGACAAAGAATTGATATTTACTAGTGAGCAGGTGTTATCATACTTTCCAAAGTACTCTAACTTATGGTTCCCAGTTACGACAAAAACTAATTAGAACATTTCCTTTGAACTTATTAACACAACAGCAAAATTTAATCAGGTAAGGCAAAAATAGTAAAGACAGACTACAACAGTTTAAGTTTTCTTCTAAAATATTAAAACAGTACAAATGTCGCTTTATTGGCGTTTGGTTTCTCTAAACTCAAAACTAGAAGTATAATAAAGTTTCAGACTGAATTTCCAGTAAATCTCAATTATCAATATTTAGGGAGGGCTATGACATGCAATCGTTATATGCCTCTGACAAAAGGGGCCTAATAACTGATTTAGTAAAACTGCCCTAGCTACACTACTAAGAATGGCACCCTCGTGACAATTTTTACTTAACCAGAATACTAACTGCTAACTTGAAAGACTGTTCAACAGCTAGAATCACAGCAGTGAGTCAGAGCCAAACTGGAAAGACAGCAATGAAAGTATGATCTATTCAAGAGAGGATGTGATGAGAAAATAAAGATACAGTCCTGCTCTTTCTGGCACTGAACCTTTGAGAGGTAATGGTAAAAAGAGGGAAGATGTTGCACGGACAAAATCCACAATCCCGTAAGGAAAACATCAATTTAATGGTGCATATTAAGTAAGGATCCTGAATGTACTGATCTTACTCACAGATCACAGTAAGTGGGAGTCTCTAATCCCAGCCCAGCACTACTTTCAACACACATGTTTAAAAGACCCACCAATGAATCAAGAAAAAGCATGCTGTAACCACTCTCATATACCCAAGCATTTTGATATGTGTCACTGTCTTAAATCGAAAAGCACCTTACTCATATGCTACTATATGAACCTATGAGACACTGTCTTGATCTTATTTTACTGATCCTATCCCAGACCTTGAAACATTTAAAATACTAAGTGAATGAATTAAAACATACCCTCATTGTGGCCAGGAATTTGCATAAACTAATGCATCCTTAGTCACTGCATAAAGGGAGTACAGGAGAATTTACAAGAACCCTGAGCTTATACTTTGGTTCATGCTTCAGCTGTCACTCACTGGGCCCAGGGTTAAGTCACAATCTTTCAAGACCTCAATTTCTTCATTTAAAATGGGAATAAATCTATCTGAACTATCTACCTTCCTGAGTTATCGGTAATAACAATTAAGAAAATGCATATTCAAAGATGTTTCGGAAACTTCAAAGTACTATAAATTTAAGTCATTTTAACTACTTGATTCTTCTTACGGTATCTTTTAAACATAGCAGCCATTCTATATCTGTTGAATTGAATTAAATCAAAGAATACTCACAAGGAAAGGTAATTTTTTAAAAAAAGGTTTTATTTACTTATTTGACAGAGAGAGACCGCCAGAGAGGGAGAAGCAGGCTTCCTGCCAAGTGGGAAGACCCATGTGGGGTTTGATCCCAGGACCCTGGGATCATGACCTGAGCCAAAGCCCATAATGACAGAGCCACCCTGGCACCCCAAGGAAAGGTAATTTTTAAGAGTCATGACAAAATGAGCTGGTGGATTGGCTTCCTTAACTCTAGAGCCTTTTCTATGCAACCTTGTGATTTAAAAATATTTGTCCCATACCCATTTTAAAGAACAATTTAAGTAGTGAATAAGATTGCTAAGTTCATATGTATATAGATGCACATATGCACACCCACTCATAAAATCTCTCAGAAAATGATCAGTATTCAGCAACTTTAAATGAAGAGGGAATGCAGAAAGAACAAGAATTATAAAAGAATTCTGTACAACTACACAGAGTAAGAAAAAGAAAACAAATAAACCCTCTGAAGTGAAAGTAGGAGACAAAGAAAATCAATACTGCTTGAGACAGGGACTCATACTCATTTTACAGTTTAAATATGTAAAATGTAAACAATTGGCAAATTGGGAACAAAGAAGATAGAAAAGTTTCTTATATTAATATTGCAGTTTTTCTCTAAGTTTAAAATTACATAAAAATCAAAATAAAAACTTCTCTAAGAAATTAATTCAATTAAAAATCATCAGTGGATACTAAATGGATACTCAGTCCAGAAAAGTTTGGTTTGAAATGCAAAATCACAGAAGTCTCCACCCACTCCCGCTTGTCAGTTAGAAAAGAAAAACATCATTATGCAGTGAAGAAAACAAAGATCTTAACCAGAGGTCAAAATCAGTATCGTCCAAATGCGCAACACAAGATTCCGTGTCTCTGCCCATGATACCTTACAAAGACCACAACACCACTGATGTAGCTTTCTAGCCAAAAAATCATAACCTCCATTTGATTATGAAGAAACAAAAGAAAAAGAAAAATGGAGGAACATCAGGAAAAATAAGTGACACATACACTTCAAAAACATAAATGTCCTAAAAAAATAAACAAACAAAGAAACGCTAAGAAAGAAGTCATTCCTCACATTGTTTATAACATACCACTATATTGTTGGCTGTGTCTTTAACTGGCACTAATAATAGAAATAAGAGTAAGCAAAATCCCATTGCATAGGTGAAAACTGTATAGTATACTATTGAATCATTATTCCTTTGTGACTCACAACTAAGAAACAAATCCAATGGTCGTCAATATTTTAATTACATATAAAACAAGTAAATCTAGGGGCGCCTGGGTGGCTCAGTGGGTTAAAGCCTCTGCCTTTGGCTCAGGTCGTGATCCCAGGGTCCTGGGATGTAGCCCCGCAGGGGTCTCTTCTGTGCCCGCAGGGGCATAGGAGGGAGCTTGCTTCCTCCACTCTCTGCCTGCCTCTCTGCGTACTTGTGATCTCTGTCAAATAAATAAAAAAAAAATCTTAAAAAAAAGTCAATCTAGTATAGCATTTTTGACTTACATAAGCTCGACTATATTTGCTTCTATTTAAAATAAAATGTTGCCTTGTGTACAGCAGATAGTGTATTAAAATACCAGGAACCATTTTAATATTTGTTTTCTTATTTCATACTCAGATTTAAATCTGAGAGTCCTTATATCTTAACCTCTTAGATTTAAATGTCATCAAAATAACATAAAACACAAGAAAAATAAGACACTGATATTTTTAATGTTTTTCAACCCAATCCAAACTGTTTAAGTGATAGTTCTTACCCATCTCACTAACATTACTTCTTACTTGATGTTACCAAGATGTCAGTTCAAAATATAATGACTTAAAATAATCCATTATACATATGACTTCTTCATTCTATCTCATATTTCCATGTAATGATCTCAGCACAAGCCTAAATTCTCATAAGTGCTTTGTAAACCACAATTCCAAGCTCACACAAAATCATCCAAAATTATGATTATATTAACCCTTTTATTTTTATTTTTTAAAAAATTTTATTTATTTGACAGAGAAATCACAAGTAGGCAGCGCAGCAGGTGGGGCGGGGGCAGAGGGGGAGCAGGCTCCCCTAAGCAGAGAGCCGGATGTGGGTGGGGCTGGATCCCAGGACCCCGAGATCATGACCTGAGATGAAGGCAGAGGTTTAAACCCACTGAGCCACCCGGGCACCCCAATATTAACCCTTTTAAATGGAAAAAGAAAATGTAAAGTTTTACACCAGATTTTAACTAGTGAGGTGCTCTAAAGGAATAGTCACTGTTTGAACCATACAACACAGTAAAAAATACTTTCTATGTTGCAAACTGATATACACAACCTGAAGTTCCACAGAAATTTTTTTCCTGGAGCCATGTTCTTTAACAAGCTTTATTATGTTTCATTTTGAAAATGCTATTTGGAAACCCTCTAAACTGATTTCATTACCCACTAAACCACTAACATTTCAGGCTATCTATAGTTAGAAAAATACTACTCAGAAATACTGAACGATTTTTAGGAACTATGTGCATAGGTATTCATGAAACATTTTATTATTTATCATAATAAATCATGAAAACACATAAAATTAGGGCTGTAACTGTTAAAATAGAAAACACTATCTATATTCCATTGCTATAAGCCACCATTTACTTTATAACTAGAAAATACCATAAGCAAAAATTTCACTTCCGTATAGCTAATTACAGAAACTATACACCTCTATTTACTCTAATGAAATACAAAAATTAAGCAGCTGACTAAATGTTTCATATAAGAACATAAACCTATTTGTAAAGCTTAGCTAGATACTTGCTCCACAAATTTTTTCTTAACCACTTCTGACTGCTTAATTCTATGAAGTTGCCAATTTAAGAAAGTGACTTCTGGTATTAAGGACTATGCACCTAAAAAAAAAGAAAAACACCTTTCCACACACAATATGTACAAACTCTCAACAAAACACAAAGAACAACTATCTTAGGGCTCTGTATGAAAAAAAAAAAGCATATCGATTTTGGAGAATCAAAACATAACGCAATGTTAGCAGCCATGTATCAAAGAAGAAATCAAAGAGAACTAAAAAAAAAACTATTTCGCAACAAATTAAATTGAAAATACAGCATACCAAAATTTCTCGGATGCCACAAAAACAGTTCTAAGAATGATGTCATATCAATAAATGCCTGCACCGATAAACAAAAAAGATCTCAAACAACCCAACTTTCTTTACACCACAGCTAGAAAAAGAACAAACAAAACCCAAAGTAAGCAGAAAGATGGAAAAAATAAATATTAGAAATAAATAAATAGAAACTAAAAATATTAATTTAAAAAGATCAAACTAAAAGCTAAGTGGTTTTTTCTTTAATTTTTTAAATTGTTATGTTAGTCACCATACAGTACCTCGTTAGTTTACATGTTTGTTTTTGTTTTTGTTTTTTTTTAAGATTTTACTCATTTATCTGAGAGTGAGAGAGAACACAAGCAGGGGGAACAGCAGGCAGAGGGAGAAGCAGGCTTCCCATTGAGCAAGGAGCCTGATGTGGAGCCCGATCCTAGGACCCCAGGATCACGACCTAAGCCAGAGGCAGACACCCAACCAACTGAGCCACCCAGATGCCCCAAGTGTTACATGATTCACTGATTTGAGCTTTTTTTTGAAAAGATAAACAAAAATTAACAAACCTTTAGCTAGACTCACCAAAAAAAAAAAGGGGGCAGGGGAGAAAACAATCAAATAAAATCAGAAATGAAAGAGGAGACATTACAACCAATACCACGGAAATAGAAAAGACCATAAAAGAATACTATGAACAATTACATGCCAACAAACTGGACACACTATAAGAAACAGATAAATTCCTAGAAACATACAACCTATCAAGGTTGAATCACAAATAAATAAATAAATAAACAAACAGAAAATCTGAACAGACAAATTCCTAATAAGGAGATTGAATCACTAATCAAAAACTTCCCAACAAACAAAAGTACAGGACCAGATGGCTTCACTGGTGAATTCTACCAAATATTTACAGAAGAATAAATACCAGTCCTTCCCAAATTCTTCCCCAAAACAAAAGATGTAATTCTTCCAAACTCATTTTACAAGGCCCATATTATCAATACAAAAACCAGACAAAGGAACCACAAGAAAAGAAAATTACAGGCCAATATCCTTGATAAACACTGATGCAGAAATCCTCAACAAAATATTACCAAAACAAATTCAACAATACATTAGAAGGACCATACACCATGATCAAGTGGCATTTATTCCAAGGACACAAGGATGGTTTAACACCCACATATCAATCTATGTGCTATATACCACATTAAGAAAATCAAAGATAAAAATCATATAATCATCTCAAAAGATACAGAAAAAACATCTGACAAAATTCAACATCCATTTATGATAAAAACAAAACAAAACAACTCTCAAAAGACTGGGTACAGGGAGAAGATACCTCAGCATAATAAAGGCTAGATATGTCAAGCCCACAGCTAACATCATACTCAATGGTGAAATGTTGATTATTTTTCCTCTAAGATCAAGAATAAGACAAGGATGGCCACTCTTGCCACTTTTACTCAACAAAATACTGGAAGTCCTAGCCAGAGTGATTAGGCCAGAAAAAAAAAAAAAATTAGTATCCAGATCAGAAAGGAACATATAAAACTGCCAGTGCAAATGGTAAGATTTTATATACAGAAAATCCTAACAACTCCACCAAATAATCCTTGGAATTAATAAATGAATTCAAGAAAGGTGTGTGACACAAAATCAACATATAAAAATTTACTACAATTCTACACAATAATAATGAACTATCAGAAAGAAATTAAGAAGACAATCCCATTCACGATAGCATTAAAAGAATAAAATACCTAGAAATAAATTTAACCAAGGAGGTGAAAGACCTGTACACTGAAAATCACAAGACACTGATGAAAGGAAATGAAGACATAAAAATATGGAAAAATAGTCCATGCTTGTGGATTAAAAGAATCAATATCACAGAATCAATACTCCATCCTACCCAAACAATCTATAAATTCACTTCAATGGTTTTTCGCAGAAATAAAACAAACAATCCTAAAAATTTGTATGGAACCAGAGAAGACTCCAAATAGCCAAAGCAATCCTAAGAAAGAACAAAGCTGGAGGCAACATGCTTCCTGATTTCAAACTCCATCACAAAGTTATAGTAACTGAAACATGGTATTGGCATAGAAACAAACACGTAGATCGATGGAACACAAAGAAAGTCCAGAAACGAGTCCACATATATGTGGACCATATATACATGGTCGATTAGTTTACAATAAAGAAGCCAAAAATATACAACGGAGAAAGTCCAATCTCTTCAATAAACAAACAGTTGAGAAAACTGAACAGCCTATTCAAAAGAATGAAAGCAGAGCACTATCTTAACACCACACACAAAAACTAACTCAAAATAAATTAAAGACTTGAACATAAGACCTGAAACCTAGAAGAAAACATAAAGGTAAGCTCCTTGACATCACTCTTGGTGAGGAATTTTTGGATTTGACACCAAAAGCAAATGTAACATAAACAAAAATATACTAGTGGGAGTAAAACCAAAAATCTTACGCACAGCAAAAGAAACCATCGACAAAATGAAAACACAACCCACCAAATGGGAGAAAATATTTGCAAATCATATATCTGATAAGGGGTTAATATCCAAAATATATGTACAGGCATTCGACATCAGTAATCATCGGGGAAATACAAGTCAAAGCCACAGTGAGATGTCACCTCACACCTGTTGGAATGACTATCAAAAACACAAGAAATAACAAGTGTTGGTGAGGATGTGGAGAAAAGGGAACCTTTGTATACTGCTGATGAGAATGTAAACTGGTACAGCTGCTACGGAAAGCAATATGGAGTTCCTCAAAAAATTAAAAATAGAACTACATATGATCCAGAAATCAGACTCAGTGATTATGAAAAAGTGGCTACTTATCTGAGACCTCTGACTCAAGAAGATACCCATAACCCCATGTCCACTGCAGCTATACTTACAATAGCCAAGTTGTGAAAACAACCTACATGTCCAAGAACAATGAATGGCTAAAGAAAATGAGATACATACACACAGAGGAATATTATTTCCACCACAAAAAAAGAAGAAAATCCTGACGTTGGCAACAACATGGGTAAACCCTGAGGGCATTATATAAATGAAATAAGTCAAACTCAAAAATACACACTGTATGACCTTACTTATATGCGGAATCTAAAAAACCAATCACCACCAAACGCATTGCTACAAAGAAAAGACTGGAGTTGCCAGATGTAGAGGGCCATGGTGGGGAGGCAGGTGGGTGAAATGAATGAAGGTTATCAAAAGGTACAAACTTGGTGGAGAAGTCAAGATGGCGGAGAAGTAGCAGGCTAAAACTACTTCAGCTAGCAGGAGATCAGCTAGATAGCTTATCTAAAGATTGCAAACACCTATATATCCAAGAGGAGATAAGAGAAGAAGAACAACAATTCTAGAAACAGAAAATCAACCACGTTCTGAAAGGTAAGAGTTGTGCAGAAGTGAATCCAAAGCGACAGGAAGATAGACCGTGGGGGGAGGGGCAGGCTCCCGGCAAGCTGTGGAGCAACAGAGCACAAAATCAGGACTTTTAAAAGTCTGTTCCGCTGAGGGACATCGCTCCAGAGGCTACACCGGGGTGAAGCCCACGCGGGGTCAGCGTGGCCTCAGGTCCCGCAGGGTCACAGAAGGATCAGGGGTGTCTGAGTGTCGTAGAGTTTGCAGGTATTAGAACGGGGAAGCCAGTTATACAGACAGAGCTGAGAAGTGAGCTCCCAGCTCGGGATTACCTTGAATCGTTCGCAGGCTGGGTGAGCTCGGAGCGCGGCCAGAGGCTAGGGAGACGGGAGTAATTGGGCACTGTTCTTTGAGGGTGCACTGAGGAGTGGGGCCCTGGGCTCTTGGCTCCTCCAGGCCGGAGACCGGGAGGCTACCATTTTCATTCCCGTCCTCTCTCCGGAAACTGCTCAGGGGACAAAAGCTCCCAAAAGCAAACCTGAGCAAATTACTCAGCCCGGCCCCTGGTAAGGGCGGTGCAATTCCACCTGGGGCAAAGACACTTGAGAATCACTATAACAGGCCCCTCCCCCAGAAGATCAACAAGAAATCCAGCCAGGACCAAGTTCACCTACCAAGGAGTGCAGTTTCAATACCAAGGAGAGCAGCAGAATTCCAGAGGAGGAGAAAGTAAAGCATGGAACTCATGGCTTTCTCCCCATGATTCTTTAGTCTTGCAGTTAATTTAACTTTTTCTTCTTTTTCTATTTTTTTTCTCTTCTTCTCCTAATTTTTTTTAACTTTTACCCTTTTCTTTTTTTAACATTTAACTAGTTTATCTAATATATATATATATGTATATATATATACATATATATATATATTCCTTTTTTATATTTTTTCTTTATTCGCTTTCTTTTTTGTTTCTTTCTTTTCTTTTTTTTTTTCTTTCTGAACTTCTTTTTCCCCCTTTCTCCCCCCCTCACGATTTGGGATCTCTTCTGATTTGGTTAAACCATATTCTCCTGGAGTTGTTGCCACCCTCTTAGTATTTTACTTGCTCCTTCATATACTCTTATCTGGACAAAATGACAAGGCGGAAAAATTCAACACAAAAAAAGAACAAGAGGCAGTACCAAAGGCTAGGGACCTAATCAACACAGACATTGGTAATATGTCAAATCTAGAGTTCAGAATGACAATTCTCAAGGTTCTAGCCGGGCTCGAAAAAGGCATGGAAGATATTAGGGAAACCCTCTGGGAGATATAAAAGCCCTTTCTGGAGAAATAAAAGAAGTAAAATCTAACCGAGCTGAAATCAAAAAAGCTATTAATGAAGTGCAATCAAAAATGGAGGTTCTCACTGCTAAGATAAATGAGGCAGAAAGAAGAATTAGCAATATAGAAGACCAAATGACAGAGAATAAAGAAGCTGAGTAAAAGAGGGACAAACAGCTACTGGACCACGAGGGCAAATTCGAGAGATAAGTGACACCATAAGACGAAACAACATTAGAATAATTGGGATTCCAGAAGAAGAAGAAAGAGAGAGGGGAGCAGAAGGTATACTGAAGAGAATTATTGGAGAGAATTTCCCCAATATGGCAAAAGGAACAAGCATCAAAATCCAGGAGGTGCAGACAACCCCCCTCAAAATCCGTAAGAATAGGCCCAGACTCCGTCACCTAATAGTAAAATTTACAAGTCTTAGTGACAAAGAGAAAATCCTGAAAGCAGCCCAGGAAAAGAAGTCTGTAACATACAATGGTAAAAATATTAGATTGGCAGCAGACTTATCCACAGAGACCCGGCAGGCCAGAAAGAGCCGGCATGATATTTTCAGAGCACTAAACGAGAAAAACATGCAGCCAAGAATACA
>NC_081568.1:143510037-143620967 GCF_022355385.1 Mustela nigripes
GCAGCCCAGGAAAAGAAGTCTGTAACATACAATGGTAAAAATATTAGATTGGCAGCAGACTTATCCACAGAGACCCGGCAGGCCAGAAAGAGCCGGCATGATATTTTCAGAGCACTAAACGAGAAAAACATGCAGCCAAGAATACTATATCCAGCTAGGCTATCATTGAAAATAGATGAAGAGATAAAAAGCTTCCAGGACAAACAAAAGCTGAAAGAAATTGCAAGCACCAAACCAGCTCTACAGGAAATACTGAAAGGGGTCCTCTAAGCAAACAGAGAGCCTAAAAGTAGTAGATCAGAAAGGAACAGAGACAATATACAGTAACAGTCACCTTACAGGCAATACAATGGCACTAAATTCATATTTCTCAATAGTTACCCTGAATGTTAATGGACTAAATGCCCCAGTCAAAAGACACAGGGTATCAGAATGGATAAAAAAACAAAATCTATATGTTGCCTACAAGAAACTCATTTTAGACCCGAAGACACCTCCAGATTTAAAGTGAGGGGGTGGAAAACAACTTACCATGCTAATGGACATCAGAAGAAAGCTGGGGTGGCAATCCTTATATCAGATCAATTAGATTTTAAGCCAAAGACTATAATAAGAGATGAGGAAGGACACTATATCATACTCTAAGGGTCTGTCCACCATGAAGAACTAACAATTTTAAATATCTATACCCCTAACATGGGAGCAGCCAACTATATAAACCAATTAATAACAAAATCAAAGAAACACATCGACAATAATACAGTAACAGTAGGGGACTTTAACACTCCCCTCACTGAAATGGACAGATCATCCACGCAAAAGATCAACAAGGAAATAAAGGTCTTAAATGACACACTGGACCAGATGGACATCACAGATATATTCAGAACATTTCATCCCAAAGCAACAGAATACACATTCTTCTCTAGTGCACATGGAACATTCTCCAGAATAGATGACATCCCCGGTCCTAAATCTGGCCTCAAAGGGTATCAGAAGATTGGGATCATTCCCTGCATATTTTCAGACCACAATGCTCTGAAGCTAGAACCCAATCACAAGAGGAATTTGGAAAGAACCTAAATACATGGAGACTAAACAGCATCCTTCTAAAGAATGAATGGGTCAACCAGGAAATTAAAGAAGAATTGAAAAAATTCATGGAAACAAATGATAATGAAAACATAACGGTTCAAAATCTGTGGGACACAACAAAGGCAGTCCTGAGAGGAAAATATATACCGGTTCAAGCCTTCCTCAAGAAACAAGAAAGGTCTCAGGTACACAACCTAACCCTACACCTAAAGGAGCTGGAGAAAGAACAAGAAAGAAACCCTAAACCCAGAAGGAGAAGAGAAATCATAAAGATCAGAGCAGAAATCAATGAAATAGAAACCAAAAAAACAATAGAACAAATCAACGAAACTAGGAGCTGGTTCTTTGAAAGAATTAATAAGATTGATAAACCCCTGGCCAGACTTATCAAAAAGAAAAGAGAAAGGACCCAAATAAATAAAATCATGAATGGAAGAGGAGAGATCACAACTAACACTAAAGAAATACAAACAATGATAAGAACACACTATGAGCAACTCTATGCAAACAAATTTGACAATCTTTCTAGAGACATAAAGCAAATTTGACAGTCTTTCTAGAGACATAAAAACTACCACAACTGAAGCAGGAAGAAAGAGAAAACCTGAACAGACCCATAACCAGTAAGGAGATTGAAACACTCATCAAAAATCTCCAAACAAACAAAAAGTCCAGGGCCAGATGGCTTCCCAAGGGAATTCTACAAAACATTTAAAGAACTAAGTCCTATTCTCCTGAAACTGTTCCAAAAAATAGAAATGGAAGGAAAACTTCCAAACTCATTTTATGAGGGCAGCATCAATCACCTTGATCCCAAAACCAGACAAGGATCCCATCAAAAAAGAGAACTACACACCAATATCCTTGATGAACACAGATGTGAAAATTCTCACTAAAATACTAGCCAATAGGATTCAACAGTACATTAAAAGGATTATTCACCAAGACCAAGTGGGATTTATTCCAGGGCTGCAAGGTTGGTTCAATATCCGCAAACCAATCAATGTGATACAACACATTAATAAAAGAAAGAACAAGAACCATAGGATACTCTCAATAGATGCTGAAAAAGCATGTGACATAGTACAGCATCCCTTCCTGATCAAAACTCTTCAAAGTGCAGGGATAGAGGGCACATACCTCAATATCATCAAAGCCATCTATGAAAAACCCATCGCAAATATCATTCTCAATGGAGAAAAACTGAAAGCTTTTCCGCTAAGGTCAGGAACACGGCAGGGATGTCCATTATCACCACTGATATTCAACATAGTACTAGAAGTCCTAGCCTCAGCAATCAGAAAACAAAAGGAAATTAAAGGCATCCAAATCGGCAAAGAAGAAGTCAAACTATCACTCTTCGCAGATGATATGATACTATATGTGGAAAACTCAAAAGACTCCACTCCAAAACTGCTAGAACTTGTACAGGAATTCAGTGTCAGAATATAAAGTCAATGCACAGAAATCAGTTGCATTTCTCTACACCAACAACAAGACAGAAGAAAGAGAAATTAAGGAGTCCATCCCATTTACAATTGCACCTAAGAGGCTAAGAATCTATACTCAGAAAACTATAAAGTACTCATGAAAGAAAGTGACGAAGACACAAAGAAATGGAAAAATGTTCCATGGTCCTGGATTGGAGGAATAAATATTGTGAAAATGGCTATGCTACCTAAAGCAATCTACACATTTAATGCAATTCCTATCAAAGTACCATCCATTTTCTTCAAAGAAATAGAACAAAAAAATTCTAAAATTTATATGGAACCAGAAAAGACTTCGAATAGTCAAAGGAATATTGTAAGAGAAAGCCAAAGTTGGTGGCATCACAATTCCGGACTTCAAGCTCTATTACAAAGCTGTCATCATCAAGACAGCATGGTACTGGCACAAAAACAGACATATAGATCAATGGAACACACTAGAGAGCCCAGAAATAGACCCTCAACTCTATGGACAACTAATCTTTGACAAAGCAGGAAAGAATGTCCAATGGAAAAAGGAGTGCCTCTTCAATAAATGGTGTTGGGAAAATTGGACAGCCACATGCAGAAAAATGAAATTGGACCATTTCCTTACACCACACACGAAAATAGACTCAAAATGGATGAAAGACCTCAATGTGAGAAAGGAATCCATCAAAATCCTTGAGGATAACACAGGCAGCAACCTCTTCGACCTCAGCCGCAGCAACATCCTCCTAGGAACATCACCAAAAGCAAGGGAAGCAAGGGCAAAAATGAACTATTGGGATTTTATCAAGATCAAAAGCTTTTGCACAGCAAAGTAAAGTTAACAAAACCAAAAGACAACTGACAGAATGGGAGAAGATATTTGCAAACGACATATCAGATAAAGGGCTAGTGTCCAAAATCTATAAAGAACTTAGCAAACTCAACACCCAAAGAACAAATAAACCAATCAAGAAATGGGCAGAAGACATGAACAGACATTTCTGCAAAGAAGACATCCAGATGGCCAACAGACACATGAAAAACTGCTCCATATCACTAGGCATCAGGGAAATACAAATCAAAACCACAATGAGATATCACCTCACACCAGTCAGAATGGCTAAAATTAACAAGTCAGGAAATGACGGATGCTGGCGAGGATGCGGAGAAAGGGGAACCCTCCTACACTGTTGGTGGGAATGCAAGCTGGTGCAACCACTCTGGAAAATAGCTTGGAGGTTCCTCAAAATGTGAAAATAGAACTACCCTACGACCCAGCAATTGCACTACTGGGTATTTACCCTAAAGATACAAACGTAGTGATCCGAAGGGGCACATGCACCTGAATGTTTATAGCAGCGATGTCTACAATAGCCAAACCATGGAAAGAACCTAGATGTCCATCAACAGATGAATGGATAAAGAAGAGGTGGTATATATACACAATGGAATACTATGCAGCCATCAAAAGAAATGAAATCTTGCGATTTGCGACGACGTGGATGGAACTAGAGGGTATCGTGCTTAGCGAAATAAGTCAATCAGAGAAAGACAACTATCATATGATCTCCCTGATATGAGGAAGTGGAGATACAACATGGGGGGTTAAGGGGGTAAGAGAAAATGAATGAAAGAAGATGGGATCGGGAGGGAGACAAACCATAAGTGACTCTTAATCTCACAAAACAAACTGAGGGTTGCTGGGGGGAGGGGGTTGGGTGGGGTTATGGACATTGGGGAGGGTATGTGCTATGGTGAGTGCTGTGAAGTATGTAAAATGGCGATTCACAGACCTGTACCCCTGGAGATAAAAATATATTATATGTTTATAAAAATTTTTTTTAAAAATCACATTCATCAAAAAAAAAAAGGTACTTACTTGCAGGAAACAAATAAATAGATCTTGTAGATATAATGTACAGCATGGTGACTACAGTTAATACTACTACATCATATTTGAAAGTAGCTAAGAAAGTGTATCTTAAAAGCTCTCATCACAGAAAAACAACTGCTAACTATGTGTGGTGATGGACATTAATTAGACTTACTCTAGTGATTACTTTATAAGATATATAAATACTGAGTCATTACACACCTGAAATGGATATAATGTTATAGGCCAATGTGATCTCAATTTTTTAAAATGACACAACTACACGCTGTCTTGGGAAAAATACTTTGAAGATACCGACATAGGCAGTTTGAAAGTTCAATGATGGAAAAAGATGTATCATGTAAACATTAATCAAAACAAAGCAGGGAAGGCTATAAAATTATCCAAGACAGGGAAGGACACTGAATAACAATAAAAGGACCAATACACCAAGACCTAACAATGCTAAAGGTCTTGGACCTGCAATATATGTCAAGCAAAAATTGATAGAACTAAAAGAACTAGACAAATCCAGAACTAAAGTTAGAAACTTCAAAACTTGTTTCTCAACAACTGATAGAATAACTTGACAGAAAATCAGCAAGCCTATAAAGAATTCAACAACATAATCAACCAAAACAATCTAACTCATATTTATAGAACACTTCACCAACAACAGCAGAATGCATATTCTTTTCAAACACTCAAAAACGTATACCAAGATAGACCACATTGTGGCCCATAAAACATATGCCTTAACAAATAAAAATACTGAAATCATACAGGAAGTGTTTTCTGACCACAATAGTACTAAACTAGAAATCAGTAACAAAAAGAGGAAAATTTCCAAACACTTGGAAACTAAACATCACACTTGTAAATAATCACAGAGTCTCAAGGAAAACCCACTGAACTACTTGAAAATAAAAGCACAATGTATCAAAATTTGTGGGCTACAGCTGAAGCAATGCTGAGAAGAAAATTTAAAGCACCAAATACTTAAATGTGAAGAGGAAAAATCTTAAATCCATGATCTAAGACCTCAAGAACTACAGGCAAAATAATTAACCTCAACCAAGACACACATTATGTAAAAATTAATGCAAAAGGGATCATGGGGGCACCCGGGCAGCTCAGTCAGTTAAGTGTCTGTCTTCTGCTCACGCCATGGTGCCAGGGTCTTGGGAGTGAGTCCCACATCAGGCTCCCTATGCAGCGTGTAGTCTACATCTCTCCCTACCCTATCTCATGCTCATGCTGTCTCACTCTCTAACAAATATTAAATAAATAATATTTTTTTAAAAGGTGGGGGGGGATCACTGACATAAATAAAAAATATAAAACTATAAACTTCTTGGGGGAAAGAAAATAGCTAAGCCAAGAGTGCTTAAATGGTCTAAGGCAGGTGAAAAAGTTCTGAGACATGACACTAAAAACAAAATCCATTCCAAGAAAAACTGATCATTTGGTCTTCAACAAAATGAAAAATGTTTGCTCTGCAATCGGCCCTATGAGAAGTCAAAGTACAGACTAGTAGAAAACATTTGCAAACCACATAGCTGAAAGGATAAGTCTCTAAAATATAGAAATGACTTTCAAAACTTAATAGTTAAAAAAAAAAAAGGAATCCAATTAGAAAATGTGCAAACAGCCTAGAGACATCTCCCTGAAGAGAATATACAGATGGCAAAATAAATACAAGAAAAAAAGTTCAACGTCATTAGTTATCCAAGAAATGCAAATTAAAGCCACAATGAGCTATCACTGCACACCTACCAAAACGATCACAATAAAAAACAGTGACAACTCCAAATGCTGGAAAGGATGCAGAGGAAGTGGATCCTTCATACACTGCTGATGAGAATGCAAAATGATATAGCACTCTGGAAAACTGTTTGAGAGTTTCTTATGAAACTAACCATATAACTACCATACCACCAGGAAACTGCACTCGTGAGTATTTATGCTAGAGAAGTAATTACTTACGCTCATGCAAAAACCTAAACATAAATATCCACGGCAACTTCATTTTTAACCATAAAACTGAAAACAACTCATATCTTTCAAAAGCTATGTACTTAATTAATCTGTTTTTTATATATGCCAGGGAATACTACATAGCAATAAAAAGGAATGAACATTTAATACCTCTAACAACCAGAGGGGAGCTTGGGTGGTTCAAATGGTTAAGCACCTGACTTCTGATTTCAGCTCAGGTCATGATCTCAGGGTCTTGAGATCAAGCCCTGTGTTGAGCTCTGCGCTCAGGGAGGAGTTTGCTTGTGATTCTCTCTCCCCACTCTCTTTCAGTCCCTCCCTCCACCTCTCTCAACAAAACAAACCTTCTAACAATCAGAATGAATACCCAGAGAATTATGGTAAACGGAAAAAAAAAGTCAAGCCCAGAACATTGCATACTGTATGATTCCATTTATATTACACTTCTTGAAATCACAGAAACTATAGAAATACCGAAGAAATTAATAATTGCCTAAATAGTGTGGGGTGGGCATAAGAGAAAAGTGGTATGGCCCTAAAAGGTAACATGAGACCAAAGGAAAAAAGAAAAAAGAAAAAGGTAACATGAGGGAACCTCGTGGTAATGAAAATATCCTGTATCTTGACTGTAGGAATGTTACTGTCCTGCTTGTGATGTTGCACTGTATTTAAGCAAGATGTTATCACTGGGGTGAACTGGGTGAAGGGTACATGGAATCTTTCTGTATTACTTCTTCCTACTGCATGTATATCTATCATTATCAAAAGGCTAGTTCACTAGCATGGAGAAGAGGAGAAAGATTATTAATAAATGTACATAATTATGGAAATTCTGCTAAATTCGTATTTATACCTCATTCTTAGGTACAAGATTATGGCATTTAAAGAAAACCTACTGCTCTACAAGGTCTCTATAATTCTAAGTGGTTTTTCCATATTCTTTGTTTCCCAAAATTACATGGATAAAAATAAAGCATGAGATAAAGAACTTCTTCCACATCTTTCACACAGGGTAAAAGGGAATTTCTCAATTCAATGTAATATGTTTAATAAGGTTAGCTTCTTTGAAGCCTTTCTCATTATAAATATGTATCACCAAGAAAGCAATACCTGCTGGGAAAATCAATTTCTGAATATATAAAAGGTCATATTCATGATCCTTCAGTAATAGCATGGGTATATGTATGTATATGCAATTAATCTTTATTTAAAATGATAGAGCCAGAGTAATTTTTACATTTGTCTAAAACAGAGAAATTTCCACTTTTTCCATTATAATGTATGGAGATTTACCTCCTCAAGGAACACAGGCCAAAGGACAAAAAAATCCAAATTGACACTACCAATTAAGGAGTACATTTCACTGGAAAAGTTCCATATACCGTAAGAGTATACAGATTATTTTCCCTCAGTTAATTTACCTTCTTTGGAAAGAAAAATGCTAACAACTATGAAGAAGGTACTTATTATCAGCTCAAAAAGATTCATTAATCAAATTAGCAAAATGTTACATAGTCTACCATTAGGAGGCTCTCTAGGAAATTTCAAATTTTATTCCCCATTTTTAAGGTGGTTGTGGACAATTTACAATGTTGCATTCTTATAACGTCCCTGTGGAACTCAGAATGAATTTGCAAGTAGATGAACATTATAAATGGTGATTAAATTACAAAGTAATTTAACAGAAGAAACACAAATGGTTCCCTACTTTTGTCCTAACCAGAGGGAGTACCTAAAGCTCAAAACATAACAAAGTTAAGTCCTCTCATCTGATGGCTAATAACAAGCAATATTTTAGGATTAAGACAAATCTTCAATTTCCAGCGTTTTATCTATGTGGTTTTCTTTATTATGTACATATTTAGCAGCCTAAACACAAGCTTCAATTTGAGAAATAACTTGGTGCTTTCAGGATACTAATGATTCCATTAACTTTAAGAAACCTCCACTTCTTATCAAGAGAATCTGACTTTCATCCTGGTTTTCTATTCATTTTTAAATAGCAATGGCAAAATGATAAAAAGACAGCTTGTGCAAATGGAAAAAAACAAAAACAAAACGTAGTTACCATGAACTGAGATGGAAAAACTACAGTAATAATTTCAAGAGGAAGATCCAAGGATCAGGTTATTTATTTTTTTAATGTTAAGTCTGAGATGCCTATTAGACATCCAATAAAATTATCAAGTAGGCAGGTCCAGGCTAGAGAAAAAAAATTTCATAAGCTAGCATTTAAACCCTGACAACTAGATGAAATGGCCAGGGAAGATGAAAGTGCCAGGGAAGTGAGTCCTGGCAATATGCAAAATTGTGCAAATGAGGAGAAAGTAGCAAATATGACTACAGAAGGCATCCAGAAAGAAGAAAAATCAGGAAGTATGGATCTGCCTTTTATACCATCTTAGGTTCTGGTGACAATCAAAAATGAGTAACTTATAAACTCTGTCCTCAAAATTCCAAGTCTAGTGATGAAGACAAATATGTACAAAAACAATTTTGATGTAACATGTCATTATGTATGTAGAAAATCTGAAGTAATTTACTAAAAAGCTCAGAAACTAGTTCATGATTTTAGGAAAGTTATGGCACACAAGATTATTGTAAAAAATCAACAGTATTTCAAGATAACAGAAACAACTAGAAAATATAAAAAAAATACAATCCCATTTGTATAGCAACCAAAATCATGCTAATGCATAGTGTCATGGTCTGTTCCAGCTGCTATGACAAAATACAACAGACTATATACCTTAATAATAATAAATACTTCTCACAGTTCTGGAGGCTGGAAGTCCAAGATCAGTGTGCCACCACGGTGGTTTGAGGGCTGCTGAATTCTCCATGTTCTCACATGGCAGAAGGAGATAAAGCAGCTCTCTCTGATTTATTTTATAAGGGCATTAATCCTAAATAGTAGGGATCTGGCCCATGAACTATCACCTCCCAAAGGCCCCACCTCCTAATATCATTGCCTTGAAGGTTAAATTTCAACTTATGAATTGTCAGAAGACACAAACATTCAGTCTACAGCACAGGGATACATTTTAACAAAATCTGTGTAAATCCTGGTCACTGAAAAACTACAAAAGTTACTGGAATAAATTAAAGAAAGTACCAGTATATGGAGATATACCATGTTCATGAATTGAAAGTCTTAATATTGTTAAAATGTCAGTTCCACCAAAAGTGATCTACAGATTTAGTGCAATCCAACACAATTCTCAGCAGGCACTTCCTATAGAAATTAACAAGCTGATTCTAAAATTTAAATGGAATGGAAATGACCTAAAAGAGGCAAAGCAGTTTTCTCTCTCTTTTTTTTAAATTTGGAAAAGCTACACTACCTAACTTCAAGATTTATTATAAAGCAACAGAAATAAAGATAATGCACTATTGGCAAAAGAACAGAAATACAGACATATCAATTGACTCTGACAAAGATGCCAAGGTAAATGAGCCTGGAACAACTAGCTATCTCAACAGAAAGAAAACATACAACAACCCCTTCCTAACAGCAACACAGAAATGAACTCAAAATGCATCACAGACCTAAATGTAAGTGCTGAAACCATCAAACTTCTAGAAAGAAAACACAAAAGAAAATCCTTGTCATCCTGGGATAGGCAAAGATATAAAATAGAACATTAAAAGCATTAATCATAGGGGTACCTGAGTGGCTCAGTGGGTTAAAGCCTCTGCCTTCGGCTCAGGTCATGATCTCAGGGTCCTGGGATTGAACCCCACATCAGGCTCTCTGCTCGGCAGGGAGCCTGCTTCCCCCTCTCTCTCTGCCTGTCAAATAAATACATAAAATCTTAAAAAAAAAAAAAAAAAAAGCATTAATCATAAAAGTAAAAAAACTGTAAACTGGATTTTACCAAAATTAGAAATTCTGTTCTTCAAATGTCACCATTAAGAAAAAGGAAAGGCAAGCTACCAGGTGATAATATATTCATAATAAATACACCGACAAAGGACTTGCTGTATCAAGAATTCTCATCACTCAATATGAGTAAGACAAAGAAATCTATACAAAAAAAAAAAAAAGGGCAAAGATTTGAACAGATCATTCACAAAAGATACACAAATGGCCAAAAAACACATAAAAAGATACTCAACATCTTTAATGTTCACGATCCTTACACCTATTAGAAGGACTAAAATTTAAAAGATTGGAAATAACAAGTGTTGACCATTATGTGAAAAAAAATGACAGGTTGGAATGTAAACTAGTAAAATCGGTTTGGAAAACTGTTTGGTCATTATAGCTGCCCTATCAATCCACCACTAAGTATTCTTCCAAGACAAACGAAAAGATATGTCCGAGGCACCTGGGTGACTCAGTCGGTTAAGCGTCTGCCTTCAGCTCAGGTCACGATCTCACGGTCCTGGGATTGAGCCCCACATGGTGGGGGCGGGGAGTGGTAGTGTCTGCTTCTCCCTCTCCCACTCCCCCAGTCAGTGGGGAGTCGGCTTCTCCCTCTCCCACTCCCCTTGCTTATGTACTCTCTCTCTCAAATAAATAAATATCTTAAAAAGAAAAGATATGCCCATATAACAATGTAAACAGGAGTATTAACAGATTTATTCATAACAGCCAAAAACCAGAAACAGCCCAAACATCAGTGGTTTCCTCAAGCCAGGGTTAGGGGAGAGAGGGATGTCCAACAGGCTTGAGGGAACTCTAGAAGGTGATGAAAATGCTCTGTGTTTTGATGACGGGAGTGATCTCCGGAGTGCACACGTTATCAAAATTCCTCAAACTGTACAATTTAAAAGGAAGCAGTTTACACTATGTAAATGATAATGTAATAACATTATGTTTAAAAGATCCAGTGTACTAAAGGTTGTGACCAAAGAATGTGTACATGCAACGGGAGCACATGTCCAGCTGCCCATTCCCACCACTCTCTCTTTGTCATCCTCTAGTCATTGCAAGAACAGGGGACAATAAGCCTCGAGGACCAAACCATACAACCACTTGCGTCCTACAGAGAGAAGCCTCAGTTGTAACGTCTCTAAGTACATGAAGACAATGCCAGGACCTCAGAGATGACTATTAGACCATATGACACAAATATGAGTACACAACCACTTATCATAAAGATGCAGATAAATGTCCTGAATTAATACTGGAGTTACCCTGCACCTGGGTGATGGCCCACCTTGACAAAACACACTGCATAAATCATACTGCAAAGAGCTACATGTTAGGTGATCTTCAGAAGACATCAAAAATCTGAAAGTGACTAAACCAAAGCCCTTCTTTTAATGCTAATGCTACACCAAATCATAGTAAGAGGTACAAATGCTTTATTACAAATATCCAACTTAGGGATACCCCCTAACCTATATCCTTAAGTTCAGATGCCACTAAAGTCAACCTCATCTCAATGCAAGGGTGGCATGGAACTTCGTTATATGCCTTGACTCACCAACATGGCCAGAATACCTAATCATGGTCTTCATATCCAAGCTGGAAAGTGATGAGGGAAATCATCAGTGAACCATCCTTCAAACTGTTGGCCACCACTGCCTACTAAGAACATATGAAAATGACAGCACAAGTTTGAGGACACTGAAATGTCATTTGACTAATGCTCTCACAATTGGCAACACTCTGAAAGAGTACATCAACTCGATTTAACAATCTTTGAATACTATGCACATAATAAGACTAATTTTGCTAACAGCATAATTTCTGGCATTAGTAAAATCTTTATTTAATTTGTTAATGGTTCTGGTTTTAGGCAATTATCTATAAAGCAGAGAACACATTTCTGTTTCAAATAAGACTGATTAAGGGTCTCTTAGATCTAAAGCTATTTAAATTGATTGCTGTAATGCAGCTAATGACATCACCTTGTTTTCCTGGAGAATCTCCATTTCAAGCTAAAGCCATTCTTTCTCTATTTCCACTTTGAAAATGGAAAAAATTTAAATGGTTGAGTCAAGGATTCCAGCAAAATTCAAGAGTCATGAAAAAAAAATGAACCACAAAAGGTTTCACAAAGTGAAAACACAAAAGAGTACTGGGAGGGGTGCCCAGCTGACTCAGTCAAAAGAGCATACAACTCTTGATCTTGGGATCATGAGCTCAAGCCCCACGCTGGAGGTACAGATTACTTAAAATAAATAAATAAACTTTAAAAAAAAAAAAAAAGAAAGAATAATACTGGGAAATAAGGGCTCCTGGGTGGCTCAGTCAGTTAAGTGTCTGATTCCTGGTTTCAGCTCAGGTCATGATCTCAGGGTCCCGAGATTGAGCCCCACGCTCAGCGTGGAGTCTGCTTGAGATTCTCTCTCTTCTTCTACCTCTGCCCCTTTCCCACCCATGCTCTCCCACTCTCTAAATAAATCAGCAAATCTTTAAAAAAAAAAAAGCAAACTAGGAAATAAAAAAGGTATAATCCACAATCTCTTCTTGTTTGTTCTTTCTCCTCCAATAAGTACAAATATCCTTCTTTATAAGAAAACCTAATAAACTGCACTTGAAAAGAGCACAATTTGTAAAGCAGACATATTGTGCAATTACTCATTCAACAACTATTTATTAAGAACCCACTATCTTCCAAGGGCTATTTAAAGTAATGGAAAAACAATAGTGAACAAATGCTCTTGCGGAGCTTAGGGCTCAGTAAGAGACAGAAAATTTAAAAAAATAAATAAAATATGTAACGTTCCAGATGGGAATGAATGTTATGTTAAAAAAAGTAAAGTAATGGGGTGCCTGGGTGGCTCAGTGGGTTAAAAAAAGTAAAGTAAGAAAGTACCATAGACCTGAGGGCCCTTTCCACTATGATGATCAGGGCAAGATTCAACGACAAATGTGACATTAGAACAAACAGCTGGAAAAGGGAATAGACCTCCAGGAGAAGAGCTTCTGAAGTAAAGAGACTGGATGTGACCAAAGTCAGGCAGGTTTAGGACGTTAAGAGGTGAAGGTCAATGAGATAAGGTAGCAAACTGAGGGGGTTATAGATCATGAAGAACCTTAAAAGCAATCACAAGAAATTTAATTTCTATTGTAAAACTCATGGAAAGTCTTTGGTGGATTTGGAGCAAAGGAGGGATAGAATAAGATTTAGAATTATAAAAAATCACTTTTAGAGTTCTTAATCTGATAATGGTAGAAAGCCATTTATACCACATTACCCTCCTTACAAGTAAAAATTATAACCACTAGACAAAATATTTTATTTTTCTATTATTTTTTAGAGAATTGGGGAGAGGCAGAGGGCCAGAGAGAGAGAATCCTGCTGCTCAGCACAGAGCCCCATGTGGGGCTTGATCTACAACCCTGATATCAAGACCTGAGCCAAAATCAAGATCCAGACGCTTAACCAACTGGGACACCCACGCGCCTCTAGGCAAACTATCTTAAAAACAATGATTTGAAAGCACTGGAGGACAACTAAAAGCAGCTAGAAGTTAAGGGAATTCAACTCATTTATGACAAGAACCACACAAGGCGACAGATTCACATTTATATATGTTTCCCCAATCCATGAAGATGGGTTGCTCAAAGAGAAAGCCTCAGATTTCTCTGGACAGGTCAGCAAACCCATTCTGTGGTACTGACCCAAGAAAAATTAAAATATATATCCACAAAGAGACTTGTACATAAATGTTCACAACAGCCTTATTCACAATAGCCAGAAACTGGAGACAACCCAAAGGTCCATCAACAGGAATATGAATAAACAGTGATATTTTTATAGGGTAAACTACTACTCAGTGACAAAAAAATAAAATAATAAATAAATAAAGGCTACAAGTAACATGAATGAATTCCAAACATTATGTTAGAAGATATGAGTCAGACACATTAGAGTCCATTTACACTGACTCGAAGAACAGACAAAACCAATCTATGGTGACAGAAAGTGAGGGCAAGAATGGAGGAATCGAAACTGGGCATTTTCCAGATAATGGTAATTTTCTTTAATTTGTTATGGATAGTGATAAAATGGGTGTATATAATTTCTGAACTCATAAACCGGACTCTTAAAATCTGGGCATTTTACTACAGGTAAACTGTATTTCAATAAAAAGCAGTAACTAACTCTAGCAGCTTTTAAACCTCACAAACATTCAGTCAATCCCAGCACATGGCAAAAATACGCCTTTCACTTGATTCATAACATGCTAACAACTAAAGTACCAACAGGCAGAAATTCAGCTCGTATGTGGACTATAATTACAATAAAATACCATTCCTGTAAGTGCAGATGATAATGTTAAGAAGTATTTAAGCCTAGAAGTGTTCAAATACACGGTCACAGCCATACACTGTCTTTCAAGATTCAGCTTCATGAAGTATGCTTTTCCTGCCCTCTTTACATAAAGCTATTCATCCATTCATAGAATTCCAAAAGAAATGAAGTAATATGGATATTAAAGAAGATGCTCAAGCAAAATAATACAATAAATTTTATAAATATCAAATCCAAATGCCTACTTTCTTATACTCCATATAAAAAAACACATATTCAACAACACTTAACAATAAATTGGACTATAAAGGCTTAAGGGGAATACATTTTGAGGACTATTAGAGGAACATTATGATCTTAGAAACATTAGCTACCCATTTTTAAATGGAGATTTCTCAAGAACCTGTAAGAAGATATGATGAGATTTCACTGGAGTGTACGATGAAATAAGTAAATACTGTGAATAAGTTTGCCATGTAATTGGTAAAGTTAAGAACACTCTTAATAGGAGAAATTCACGTTAAACCTACTTCAAGCAAATTTAAGTGTCAAATATGTATTTAAAACCTCCCTAACAAACATATAAATGCATTTTTTAAAAAGGAGCAGGCTACTTGGAGAGCTTAAAATATGTCTCACATCTATTTCTCATCATCACATCTGTTACAGAGGAGCAGAGTAAATTTGGAATGTAAAATTATTTGGGGAGGAAAATTATATCATTAAATAAAAATATTCCATAATATCACAGGACACAGAAAAAAAATCACACAGCTAACACCTAGGTGTTACAGTTTAACGGCTTAGGAGTGTGAGTGTGATTAGTTGTGTCAAATCCCAGCTCCTGGCACATTAAGGTCTCAGAAAATAGACAAATTAAGTCAATAATATCTGAAATGTAAATTTTACATTTAGTAGAGTAGGAATATCTGTAAGAGAACTCTAAACAGAATGTCAGAGGAGTAAAATTGAATACAGGATTTAAGTTCTGTCCAAAGGGAAATTCACAATTTAATAAATGTCATCACAGAGGCATTATAACAAAAATGAAGAGAAAGCCATCTTAGGAGGATGTAGCCAATGCTGATTAAAGAGAAGAAAACAAAACGCAAATAAGTGGTGGTGACATTTCAGTCTCGAGTCTCCAAAGAGATTAAGATAAAGTACATTAAAAAAAAAAGTGAGATGGGATAAAATTTTATAATCCCCTCGATCATATTGGGCAAAAAGCTGCCATTAAGATTAGTTTTCAACCAGCCTCCCACTTACTGGCCCTAAACAGCAAAAGATGAAAAGGGGTGTTTTTAAAAATGAAATTAAAAATAAACACCTAAGATTTTTAACGTATTACTTAATTGAATTTGACTCTTTGAATTTGGAATTATTACCCAGAAATGTCCTCTTGCAAGAACTGCATAGGGAGTTCAGGCGAGTGAGCCCCTAAATTACCCAAAACACAGTCGTTGTAAATACACCTTTGGTTCATTACCTAGGAAGTCTCTGCCATATATTTCTGTTGGAATTTGAATGATGGGCTCTATTTTGACATACAGCCTAAATAGTTATCAGAGCCAAAAAGGAACAGAGCACTCGAGCTGCTAGAGGCAGCATGACTGAAAAGGAACAAGGCTTCAGAAACAGATCGGATTCTCTTGTCAGTTTCACCACAGACCAACTGGGGGAGGTGGTAAAGTTATATATATGTTGTTTTGTTTTGTTTTTTCCTTATTTTTTGTTTTTTTTAATTTATTTATTTATTTATTTATTTTGCGAACCCTTGAGTCGAGGGCTGACTTTCAATAGATCTCAGTGAGGGAGCTGCTCTGCTACACAGAAACCCTGATAAAATTCTATTTTATAAGGGTTTATTTTCTTCCTTTTCAAGGATATCATACATGCACACAGAACTATGTAAACCACACCAGCACAGAAACATTGTGCCTGACATGGGAAAACTGTGGCAGCAAACACCTAGGTGGAAATATCGTATGATGGAGCAGGAGTATGACAACTGTGTCAAATCTCAGCTCCGCCACCTGCTCAGCTGCATGACCCTGAACCAGTTATTTAATCCTTCCAAGCCTCAATTTTAGTTTCAACACAAACTCTAACTATTAAAAGGTTTGACAAGATGCAAAGCACTTAGTCGAGTATTTGGCCCACAATAAACAAAAGAAATGTTTGCTATGATCTTAAGAAAGAACAACAAAGCTGGAGGTATCACACTTCCAGATTTCAAGATATACTGCCAAGCTGTGGTAACCAAAACAGTATGGTACTGGCTAAAAACCAGACACAGAGATCAACGGAACAGAACAGAGAGCGCAGAAAGCAACCCACACATACGGTCAACGAACCTATGACAAAGGAGGCAAGAACAGACAATGGGGAATAGGCAGTGTCTTTGATACATGGCGCCAAGCAAGCTGGACAGCGACACGAGAAAGAATGAACCTGGACCACTTTCTCCGACTGTACACAAAAATAAACTCAAAATGCATTAAAGACCTCAATGTGAAACATATAATCAAAAAATTTTCAGAAGCCAGTAAATATATTTGACATCAGCCATAGCAACTTTTCTTTTTTATAGTTGTATCTCTTTAGGCAAGAGAAATAAAAACAAAAATAAACTACTGGGTTCCCTGTCCAGCTGGGAGTCTGCTCCTCTCTCTCTCTCTCCCCCTCTGCCCCTAATCCTGCTCATGCTCTCTCACTCACTCACTCTCTCTCTCAAAATAAAATAAATAAAATCCTTAAAAAAATTAACTAATTAATTAAATACTGGAAACATGGCAGGATGTTTAGGCTTGCAAGTTCTACTTAACATCATATTAAAAGACCTACTTAATGCAATAGGGTAAAAAAAAAAACAATTAAAAGCTGAACAGACTGGAAAAGAAGAAATGAACTATCTCTATTCACGGACAACATAACTATAAAGAAAATCACAAGGAACCCACAAAAAAACTGCTCTAACTAATTAATGAGTTTATCAAGGTTACAGAATACAAGGTCAATATACAAAAATCAATTGTGTTTCTACATACTAGCAATAAACAACTAAAAACCAGAATCTTAAAAATACTACCATTTATAACAACTCCAAAAACAAGAACTACTTAGGCACAAGTCTAACAAAGTATGTGCAGGATCTGTACTCTGAAAAATGAACAAAACTGATATAAAAAATCAAAGAGAACCTAAATACATGGAGAGTTATACTCAATATGGCTAAGAAACCATTTTTCCCCAAAGTAATCTATACATTTAACATAATTTCCATCAAACTCCCAGCTGGATTTTTTTTTTTTAAAGATTTTATTTATTTATTTGACAGACAAAGATCACAGGTAGGCAGAGAGGCAGGCAGAGAGAGAGGGGGAAGCAGGCTCCCTGCTGAGCAGAGAGCCCGATGTGGGGCTCCATCCCAGAACCCTGGGATCATGACCTGAGCTGAAGGGAGAGGCTGTAACCCACTGAACACAGGTTCCCCCCAGCTGGATTTCTTTGTAGATCTAGAAAACTTGCTTTTCAAATTTATATGAAAAGTCAAAGAAACTAGAATATGCAAAACAATTATGATAAAACCCAAAGTTAGCAGACTTACAGTTCCTGATGTGAAGGCTTACTACAAAGCTAGAGTAATTAAAGCAGTATGATATAGGCATAGACAAAGAGATCAATGGAACCAAACACAAAAGTCCAGAGAAAGACTAACACAAATACATCAAATAATTTTTGACAAAGGGGCCAAGGCAATTCAGTGACAAAAGGATGTTATCAATAAATTATGCTGCATGTGCATAAGTGAACATCTAAAATGAGCAACTATATGCAGAAAAAAGGAAATTTAATCTGCACGTTATACCAAATTAACTCAAAATGGATCTTATAGCTAAATGTAAAACATAAACCTATAAAAAAGAAGAAAACAAAGAGAAAATCTTTGTGACACTGCATTAGGCTACAAATTCTTAGATACAAAACCAAAAGCAGTAGTGATAAAAGAAAACTGAGAAGTCAAACTTCATCAAAATTAAAAGACTTTATTCTGCAAAAGCCACTGCTAAGAAAATGAAAACCTATGGACAAGGAGAAAGTATCTCCAAACCCCGCTGGAGAAAGGAAACACACCCCGAATATATAAAAAACTCAAAAACTCAACGGAAAGAAAACAAACACCCTCCCCACATTTTAACAACCTAGAGCAAAAGCATTCCCATACATTCTGTGTGCTGGGATTTACACCTGACTGTCCTTTAAATTACTATCATGGAACTTCCTTATCTGTCACAGTGTGAAAATAACAAGCAAAAGATCTAAACAGACATTTTACCCATGAAGATATATGGAGACAAGCAAGCACATAAGAAGAACCCGAATTGCCAAGGAAATGATGAAAAAGAAAAACAAAGCTGGGGGCATCACGTTGCCTGATTTCAAGCTCTATTACAAAGCTGTGATCACCAAGACAGCATGGTACTGGCACAAAAACAGACACACAGATCAACTGAACAGAATAGAGAGCCCAGAAATGGACCCTCAAATCTAGGGTCAACTCATCTTCAACAAAGCAGGAAAAAATAATCAATAGAAAAAAAACAATCTCTTCAAAAAATGGTGCTGGGAAAATTGGACAGCCACATGGAGAAGAATGAAACTCGACCATTCTCTTACACCGTACACAAAGATAAACTCAAAATGGACGAAAGGCCTCAGTGTGAGATAAGAATCCATCAAAATCCTAGAGCAGAACACAGGCAGTAACCTCTTCAACATCAGCCACAGCAAGTTCTTTCAAGACACATCTCCAAAGGCAAGAGAAACAAAAGCAAAAATGAACTTTTGGGACTTCATCAAGATAAAAAGCCTCTGCACAGCAAAGGAAACAGTCAACAAAACGAAGAGGCAATCCACAGAATGGGAGAAAATATTTGCAAACGACACTATATACAAGGGGCTGATATCCAATATCTATAAAGAACTCCCCAAATTCAACATCCAAAAAACAATTAATCGAGTCAAACAATGGTCAGAAGACATGAACACTTCTCCAAAGAAGACATACAAATGGCTAACAGACACATGAAAAAAGGTTCATCATCATTAGCCATCAGGGAGATTCAAATCAAAACCACATGGAGATACTACCTTACATCAGTTAGAATAGCAAAAACTGACAAGGCAAGAAAACAACAGATGTTGGAGAAGTTGTGGACAAAGGGGAACCCTCTTACACTGTTGGTGGGAATGCAAGTTGGTGCAGCCACTTTGGAAAACGGTGTAGAGGTTCCAAAAAAATTAAAAATAGAGCTTCTCTCTGACTCAGCAATTGTACAACTGGGTATTTACCCCAAAGATACAGATGTAGTGAAAAGAAGGGCCATATGCAACCCAATGTTCATAGCAGCAATGTTCACGACAGCCCAAGTGTGCCCTTCAACAGACAAATGGATAAAGATGATGTGGTCCATATATACAACCATCAGAAAGGATGAATACGCAGCTTTTGCATCAACATGGATGAAACTGGAGGAGATTATGCTGAGTGAAGTAAGTCAAGCAGAGAAAGTCAATTACATGGTTTCACTTATCTGTGGAACATAAGGAATAGCATGGAGGACATTAGGAGAAGCAAGGGAAAAATGAAGGCGGGGGGGATTGGAGGGGGAGATGAACCATGAGAGACTACGGACTCCAGGAAACAAACTAAGGGTTTTAGAAGGGAAGGGGTAGGGGGATGGCTTGGCCTGGTGATCGGCATTAAGGAGGGCATGGATGGCATGGAACAATGGGTATTATACACTAGCCATAAATCATGGAGCACTACCTCTAAAATTAATGATGTACTACATGTATGTAATGATGTACTACTTTATGTTGGGTAAACATAATTAAGAAAAAAGATCATCCACTTAATTTGTTACTAGGAAAATACAAATTAAAAACCCAAAATACCACTACAAACCTTAGTAGAATAGCTTTGATAAAAGCAACTGACAATACCAAGTAGTGACGGGTACAGGAACTCTCAGGGAACACGGGGAGAATACGCAGTAATACCCATCCTTCACAGGTCCTTACAGGAAATCAGAGAGGAGGGAGAACACTTCCCAGCTGGTTTTGCAATGCCATTTTTCCCTGATGCTGCCGAAGACATCACAAGGAAACCACAGACTAATCTCTTTTAAGAACACAGACAGAAAAATTTTTAACAAAATATTAGCAAGCCAAATAGCAACATATAAAAGGACGATACTCCACAGGCAAGTGAGATTGATCCCAGGAAGACAGAGTGGGATGTAAACCTGAAAATCAGTTATGTAATAGAACCTACTGGGAGAAAAAGGTCAAAATCTCTATGATCCTCTTAACCTCCACTGAGTAAAGGTTACTGAAGAGCTCTGAAACACAGCTGTTGTGTTTGCCTCAAACCATTGACTTCGTTCCCTAATTGGTGCTCAACAAATACTGAATATATTCTGTGAGGCACTAACACAGACATACAGAAACAAACTAATTCTGCGATTCAGTTAAAATGCTGGAAGTCGTACACTAGGGTACGCAATTAAAAAGAAAAAACAAGGGGTGCCTGGGTGGCTCAGTGGGTTAAAGCCTCTACCTTCGGCTCAGGTCCAGGTCTCAGGGTCCTGGGATGGAGCCCCGCATCGGGCTCCCTGCCCGGAGGGGAGCCTGCTTCCCCCCACCCTCTCTGCCTGACTCTCTGACTACTCACAAGTAGTCTCTGTCAAATAAATTAAATCTTAAAAAAAAAAAAAGAAAGAAAAGAAAAGAAAAAAGAAAAAACAACTCTGCCCCAGTACTCAGGGGGAAAAAAAGGAGAACTGTCTCATTCTTTTTTTTTTTTTTTTTAAGATTTTATTTATTTATTTGACAGAGAGAGACACAGAGAGAGAGGGAACAGACGCAGGAGGAGTGGGAGAGGGAGACTGAGCAACCCAGGCATCCTGGACTGTCTCATTCCTATTCTGAAGTCACAGAGGCAAATTTTAAACTGGCAAGTAAAACTAAGTCATACTCTGGCAGCCAATATGTCTGGAAATAATTTTATAGGAATACATACTGTATATACTTTCTTTTTCCTAACTATCTCTCTATAAAACATTACTACCTTTAAAACCCTTAAGATACAACGATGTTTACATTCTTTTTTTTTTTTTTTTAAGATTTTACTTATTTATTTGACATAGAGAGATCACAAGTAGGTGGAGAAGCAGGCAAACAGAGAGGGGGAAGCAGGCTCCCCGCTGAGCAGAGAGCCTGATGAAGGGTTTGATCCTGGGACCCTGAGACCATGACCTGAGCCAAAGGCAGAGACTTAACCCACTGAGCCTCCCAGGCACCCCGACGTTTGTCATTCTTATTGGCATAGGAGAGTCCTCTACCTTGTGGGGAGCAAGAATCCTCTGCCTGAATTTTTCAATGGTCTCTTGACCCATAGAAGACCAAGCACTGCCGAATGCCTCTGCTTTGTCTTGTGTGAGATGAATGGCCTCTAACTGCTGCTGCAAAGCTGCTGGCTTCACGTTGTGATACACCGCCTATGCAAGAGGAAAAAAAAAAAATCATATATATCCCCAATATTCACACAGAGACCTCGGATTATAACCAAATACAAAATTATTTCTAAATGACTTAAATTAAAAGAATATTTCCTATTTTATTGTAGATCTTTTTTCTTGTTTTACCAATAATAATATACACACTGGAAGATGCAGGGTTGAAAGGCCTAAACTATTCAGGCTACACGTCTCCACTTTTGCCTCTGTTTTAAGTAATCCTAATACCACTTAACGCAAAAACTTCTCTGCTTTAGCTGTGCAAATGGTACCCTAATTAAATTATCATTTCCTTATTTCACTTAACAATGTCAAAGAACTGTTTCAGGCTCAGTCGGTTAGGTATCTCCCTTGAGCTCAGGTCGTGAACTCAGGGTTGTGGGATAGAGCCCCAAGCTGGGCTCCACATTCAGGAGGGAGTCTGCTTGCAATTCTCTCTCTCCCTCTGCTCGCCCTCCACCCCATTCATGCTCTCTCTCTCTCCCTCTCTCAAATAAATAAATCTTTAAAACAAACAAAAAACAAAGAAATGTACAACAACTAACAAAAATTTTTCCAAGAAGCACTTTCTCAAAACTACCTTCATGTGTCAACTTCCTAGGTACTACATAATAAAATATTATAAACATTTCTAATAACAACAGTTCTATTTCTTAATCTAATTCTGGAACAAATTTCTCTTCAACCCCATGTTTCTCTGTCCTTTACTATTAGTAAAAGCTCCCCAGGGTTAAGAACAGTAATCATCTTAGTATCTGTAATCTGTACAAGGCTGTATGAAGTAGATGCCTGGGAGCTTGTCTTCCTAAACAGTGTCTGTTCACTAAAAGGCTTATGAAACTACAGTACTATTTAAACTTTTGTTTTTTGAAGATTTTATTTATTTATTTGACAGAGAGAGAGAGCACAAGTAGGCAGAGAGGGAGGCGGGGGGTGGAGGTAGCAGGCCTCCTGCTGAGCAAAGAGCCCGATGTGGGACTCGATCCCAAGACCCTGAGATCATGACTTGAGCCGAAGACAGAGGCTTAACCCACTGAGCCACCCAGGTGCCCCTATTTAAGCTTTAATTTCACAAATATTCTACCAAGTCAATCTTCAGGAATTTACAGAGACTCTAATTTAAGCCCAGCAATGTGCTTGGTTTATAGAAGATGAGCTAAAGATATGATAGGTCCCTCACAAATTCAAAAGCTAGAGAAGGCTGACACACAGGAAATGATGAAAGAATAATGATGTGCTCCACTCTGATGAGCCAAGGATAAAAGGAATCCGAAGTAGGGGATGAATGCCAAGTGTAAGGGTCATGGCAGCAGTGAGAAGAGATGGGACTTCAACAGAAGCTTAGTGCACTGAACACAGACAAAAGCAAGGGAAGCAAAATGGAAGCTCAGTAAGAAGAACTTGACAAAAGCCCTTTGACAACTACTTCTCTTCTAAATGTTTTATTTATCATCCTAGTTAAAGAAATCGCCCAAAATCATTGTTCTTAAATAAGAGGTGTTTGTTTCTCCAAGTTATCACACCAAGTAACAATGAATAAAAATGTTTTATACCTGTCTCAAGTCAATGAAGTCTTGAGTCATGCTGTCAAATACTTTACTTATGCTACCCAACATTCAGATTTTTGGAAGAACACAATACTGTAGAAAAAACCCATACATTCAATTTTTAGTTTTTAAGATTTTATTTATTTATTTGACAGACAGAGATCACAAGCAGGCAGAGAAGCAGGCAGGGAGAGAGAGGGGGAAGCAGGCTCCCTGCTGAGCAAAAAGCCCGATAGGGGGCTCGATCCCAGGACCCTGGGACCCTGAAGACAGAGGCTTTAACCCACTGAGCCACCCAGGTGCCCCCTCAATTTTTTCTTTTAATACATTAAAATTCTCAATTAGAATACATCCACAGCTCCCATCTGTACACTTTTTTTGAAGAAATAAAATGTTACAGCTACCAAAGTGGTTCAAATCTGCAGTAAACAAACCATGGTTACAAAGTTTGGGGCACTTGGAATACCTGTTCTAAAATGAACGAGATTGTTTCGAGAACCAGATGAAGATCTTGTTTCTCCAGAGAAAACGCAGCCTGAAGTTTTTCTTCTTCTTCTTCACTGAAACTGTTCTCAGCCTAGAACATAAAAAACAAGCTAGTAGCCCACATCAGGTATTCAAAACTTAAAACACTTGACAGAAGAGTCCCTGAAGATTCATATATTCATACATGGATGAGAAACGGAAAGGAGAAGTGTTTGTAAATTTCAGTATCTCAAAATCACAGTAGAATTGGAGAGTTGGATCATGCCAAATCAAGCTCATTTTGAATTTAAAAAAAGACATTAAGTTCTATGATTTACAGGAGATGGAAACTAACTGTAAATACCAAAAGAAATGGACATTTAGAAAAAATACTAGAACGTAAAACCCCAAGACGTTAATAACAATTAATAGGAATGTCCATCTTCCTCACGCAAATATATTTACTGAGTATTTATTATGTGCTATAAAGTTCACGTCCTCAAGTATACAATACTCAAGTTAGAACGGCACATAAAAACAAATATTCAAGTAATTTTCATTTTGAGGAGTTCTGCAAAAATGTGGGTTATGACAAGAGCATCTATAAAGCAGGAAATTAAGTCTTTTTTAGAATTTTAATACATATTTTCCAAAATCTCTATATTATGCATTAACTTTATAACCAATATATCAAAGATAGTTAGCCACCTGAGTAGAATCTCTGCCTAGTCTCCTTTCTTTCATATCCAAAATAATCTCCTTGGTCTAAACACACTGGTCTAGTAAGTATGAAAAATGTACACTACTAGAACAACTTTAAAATAAAAAGAACTACTTCATCCACACATACTAAAAACACCTTTCCATGCAGCTGCCTCTCCCTAACAGCAACATGGAGAAATTTCAGAAGTTCCTCGAGTACTTGCCTGGACAGCTTGAATGAGGTACACTTAGACGGCTATTGAACAGAAGCAACACTGGAACTTGAAGCAAGCGTATTTTGGAAGGCCAGTCGCCAGAACTCCCAGCCCCTACTACCTGTTTTACAACTGAGAAAATAGTGAACTGAATTTGGCCAAAAGGCCCATCACTTATCTCAAAGCAATATTCTGACTTAAAAGTTTCAGCATTTCTGTGACTACCATATATCTTCGTGAAATAATGACCTATGGTACCAGATTTTAACAATATGTGAAATATAGCAATGATATTACATACATATAACCACTGAACTACATGTTGCATTAAATTCAATGGATATTTATAGTTTAACTTCCAAGTTAGTCCACTGGATTCCTTTTAACATACATCAAGTAAGCTGCTTTGACAAAATAGTATTAGTGATTGAGCAGGTAGAAAAATAAACTTCAGTGTCCCCAATATGTATAAGGAAGGGAGGTTTTTTAAAAGATACACCACTGGGTGGCTCAGTGGGTTAAAGCCTCTGCCTTCGGCTCAGGTCATGATCCCAGGATCCTGGGATCAAGTCCCGCATCAGGCTCTCTGCTCGGCGGGAGCCTGCTTCCTCCTCTCTCTCTGCCTGCCTCTCTGCTGCTTGTGGATCTCTGTCTGTCAAATAAATGAATAAAATCTTAAAAAAAAAAAAAAAAGATATACCAGGACGCCTGGGTGGCTCAGTGGGTTCAAGGCTCTGCCTTCGGCTCAGGTCATAATCTCAGGGTCCTGGGATCAAGTCCCGCATTGGGCTCTCTGCTCAGTGGGGAGATTGCTTCTCCCTCTCTCTCTGCCTGCCTCTCTGACTACTCGTGATCTCTGTCAAATAAATAAATAAAATCTTTAAAAATAAATAAATAAATAAATAAACAAAAATAAATTAAAAAGATATACCAAAAAAAAGAGAGAGAGAGACACTCTCAAGATTTTCAAGGACTTAATTAATAAAGTGGTGTGGAGTGAAGGGCTACGAGGAAATATTTATCTTCCCCCATCCACAAGGGGAACACAAGTCATGCAACCTTCAAATAAAGTGGAGCTTAAAATATGGGAGCTTAAGAGCAAACAGAGAATACAGCTATACACGAAGTTCAAACAGAGTCAACACCTTGCTCCAAAAACAACCTTGGGTAGATAAATATCAAACATTAAGTACCTCTATTTGTTTCCAAAACAGCAGCCATTTCACTTATCTCTCTACCAAAAACACCCCCCCATACCTAGGAGTAAAAGAGAAGGTAAAAGAGACACATTCTTTTTTATCCTCTCAATGCGAAAAAATTAAAGCCCAGGTTTATAAAATTAGAGAATGAGTGTCCAAGAAACTTAAATTTTAAAAATGGAAAGTGACTGGTAATTTTTTTCTACATGTTTAAAGAGAGTAGACCACACACACACACACACACACACACACGCAGAAAGGAAAAACAACACATAAAGAATACAAGGTAGGGGCACCTGGGTGGCTCAGTGGGTTAAAGGCTCTGCCTTCGACTCAGGTCATGATCTCAGGGTCCTGGGATCAAGCCCCACATCGGGCTCTACGCTCAGCAGGGAGCCTGCTTCCTCCTCTCTCTCTGCCTGCCTCTCTGGGGCTTGTGATCTCTGTCTGTCAAATAAATGAATAAAATCTTTAAAGAAAAAAAAAAAAAAAAAGGGATGCCTGGGTGGCTCAGTAGGTTAAGCTGCTGCCTTCGGCTCAGGTCATGATCCCAGGGTCCTGGGATTGAGTCCCGCATCAAGCTCCTTGATCAGCAGGGAGCCTGCCTCTCTCTCCGCCTCTGCCTGCCTCTCTGCCTTCTTGTGTGCTTTCTCTCTCTCTCTTTCTGACAAAAAAAAAAAAAAAAATCTTTAAAAAAAAAAAAAAAAAGAATGCAAGGTAGTACTATATAGATTCACATGAAACGATCTCTGATAAAAGTGGTAAGTGAAGAAGATACACAAAAACACATGAACTACACATTTCTAAGTGTATGCACTTGTATGTATGCATATGTGTATTTACTAACACATGGAAAAAGATCTGCAATAGAAACCAAATTGGTGAAGGCTACCCCTGGGAAGGAGTGGTGGTTTTATGATACCTGAAAATTCTTTAGCACTCCTCCCTTCAAAAGATGGAGCCTAATTTCTTTCCCTTGAATGTGATCCAGGCTTAGTGAATTACTCCTAACAAAAAGAATATGGGGTGCCTGGGTGGCTCAGTTGTTGAGCGTTGGCCTTCGGCTCAGGTCATGATCCTGGGTCCTGGGATCGACCCCAGCATCGGGCTCCCTGCTCAGTGGGGAACCTGCTTCTCCCTCTCCCACTTCCCCTGCTTGTGTTCCCTCTCTCACTTATGTCTCTCTCTGTCAAATTAAATCTTTAAAAAAAAAAAGAATATAGTAAAAGTGAAGCTATGTGTTATCCCAGGCGAGTTCATAAAAAGGACACACCTCCCTCTTTTGGGTCACTGGTTCTGGATGAAGTCAACTTCCATGTCGAGAGGAAAGGCTTGTGTAGCAAGTAACTGGGGCCTCCCACCAGGTAGCCATAATGGAAAGAAATCCTCCAACGCCAGCCAAACCTTCAGTTACAGCAGCCCAAACAACATCTGACAGCACCCTCACCAGAACCCCGAGCCAGAATCACCCAGCTAAGCCACCCTAAATTCCTGACCTACAGGGACTGTGAGTATAATAAATGTTGATTGTTTATTTCAAGGTGCTAAGTTTTGAGTTAACTTGTAGTTCAGCAACAGATAACTAATACAGGGGAGAATTAAGATGGATTAGGAAGGCCAAAGTTAACTAAGGGGGCATTTCAGTTTGCCATACTACTTAAATTTCTTAAAAGAAACTTATTCAGAAACTACGGAATTTAAAACTTATTAAGATGCTTAAATTAAGCACTATGAGAATTTTGAACTAGAAGGGCACAAAAGAAGCAACTAAAAAATCCCTTTTTCCAACTTTTTGGGTTTTTTTTTTTTTTTGAAGAATTCATTTTCTTAATATGTGTGATGAGAAAACTAACCTCAGTTGAAATCAGATCACATTCTTTAGAAAAGGAGAGCTGTCTTCTATTCTATGAACATAGGATATTATCTAAATAATTATGAAAGTAGTCAGCTTTTAAAAACTCAGAGCATGGATTCAGAGACAGAGCAGCCCACTGTCCAGAGCCCAAGCTCTGACTCACGTTCAAAGTCATACATACACACAAAGACCTCCGTGAAAGAACACACGGTACTAGTATTCTGGAAATACCGTAATTGAAAGAGCATATATATTGTTCTTACCCAATAAACCAATTTGTAAGAAGCTTTTCATCTTACAGTAACTACAAAATAAATATATTTGCAGAGATTAAGTGCCCTTTACTTTTTGATCCACATAGGCGGGGCAAATGCTCCTTCGCGTAAGAATCTCCTACACACAAGACACGTAAAGGCACAGGCATTAAATGCCCGCAGCACCCTCCATACGTTGTAACAGCCCAGAAAAATTCTGAGGCTGGAGTTCACATGTGTGATTGTCCTTTATTTAACATAATGAGAGATTTCATTGTGTCAAAATGGGGGGAAAAAGAGGTACTCACGAGTGAATCTATCAAGTAAAAGAACTTTTACTTTAAACTTCTGAAAGCAATCTTTCTGAAATGTACAGTACCCATTCTAGACTTTTGTAAACAAAGTATTTCACATTAAACTCATTTTTTACGATGACTCAGGTCACAATTATGAGCATCAGAATTCTGGGGTACAGTATCATAAAAAACTTTTAAGAGACATTGGTGATTTTTCACTTCAGGAAAAAAAACCCTCAGATTTCTGGGCATTTCATTGTCTTGAGTCTAATTTGCATAATTCTCCCACTTCCTTCCATGATCAGCTGTCAATTCTTGGAACTGCCCCCATGCCCATCACTGGCCCTTCTTCATCCCCCGGTTGGCTGGGTCTAGTCTGCCATAGCCAGGAATTCAGCGAGCCGATCTCTCAGAATGAGACACACAGCACAGTTAGATCAACAGGCTTTGTGTATGACCTACAAGTCTCTCTAGCAGAGCAAAGTAAAAGAGTCTTTCTAATTGCAGGAGTTATGAAAGCCATTTTTTTTTTTAAACTCTGAGGCCATAAATTGTTATCTCTGAGTCCTCAGCTATGGAAGTTACTCTGACTTCTGTCAGTGTTCTCCAGTGCAGACTCTATTAGCATGCTGGACAGGGCAATTTGGGCAAGACCGTTCTGCACATTGCAAGACATTTAGTTCCTGGGCATTAAATGCCAATAGCACCCTCCACACGTTGTAAAAACAAACAAACAAACAAACAGAAAAACTAAAACACCCCAAAACTTCCCAAGTGTTTCTATATGCTAGGACAAGCCAAGAAGATGATCAGTTCAAAGACGACTTCCAGACCCAAGTTTAGACACACCCATATTCTATATCTCAGCTTACTTTTCCTATGTTTATTCTAATTAGGGAATTCAAGGAACCAGTCTGGACAAAAACAGAAACCCTCTGCCTGCAAGCAAATCAAAGTGTCAAGCTGATAACATTTAGAACAGCAACCCAATCTCTAAAACTCTTCACCGATCTACCCATGCCAGGTTTCACTGTTCGAAGGGCTCAGCTTGTCTCAAGGCAAACATCCACTTAACAGACCAAGAGTACATAAAAGAAAGCTGGCATATCCTGAATGTCAATGCAAACTTTATTCTATAAGAACTCTTATCACAGGGCGCCTGGGTGGCTCAGTGGGTTAAGCCGCTGCCTTCGGCTCAGGTCATGATCTCAGGGTCCTGGGATCGAGTCCCACATCGAGCTCTCTGCTCACCAGGGAGCCTGCTTCTCTCTCTCTCTCTCTCTCTCTCTCTCTCTCTGCCTGTCTCTCTACCTACCTGTGATCTCTCTCTGTCAAATAAATAAATAAAATCTTTAAAAAAAAAAAAAAGAAAAGAAAAGAAAGAACTCTTATCACAAGAGGAGCCCCTCTAAGAAGAACATTCCCTGAAACTGCCCAGGAAAAAAAAAATCTGCACCTTTCCTGACTTTCTTTCTTAGCAGGTGAATTATTAGCTACGTATGTTTTTGTTCTCAGTTGCTTCAGCTGCCAACAACCTCACCTTCTTGTGTCCAACCCACCCCCCCAACCACCGACAGCATAGCATTCAAACACCTCTGTGGAATTCTCTGGCCACCCACTTAATCTAAGATGGACACTAACTTACTTAGAACTCGATATGACTGAGAGGGTCAAAGACAAACTACTCACAGCTTTCCTGCTAATGTCCCAGCCTCCCTTGCTATAAAGAACAAAAGATATATCTAAGAGTTTTTTGTCCCATGTTTTCAATAAGTGTAAGAAGGCAGCCACCAGCTCAGGAAATTAAAGCAGACCTTCTATATTGATTGCCTACATCATTTACTTTTAGACTAATTTATATACTGTACTGTGCACTTTTCTTGAAGTGTACTGTAAGGGGTTAAAGGAATGGATTCTGGAACCAGGCTGCTTACTCACTAGCTGTGTGACCTTGGGCAAATTATTTAACTGGTCTCTATCTCAGTTTCTGTGTGGATAAAATAGGGATAACAATAGTAGCTACTTCCTAAAGTTGCTATAAGGATCAGATGAACTAATAACACAAAGCCATTAGAGCAGTAGCAGAGAGACTGATGTAACTGTGAATCACAAAAACCACAGAATGTGGCTGCTCTTAGATTGTTGTGGTGATTCCTCCTTTCTCTCCATCTCTATCAGAGACTCCTTATAGCCAGGAATTTAGAGGGCCTGCATGGGTTTTGTGTTTCCCACGCAAGGCAAAGAATGAACTCCAAGAATGGCTCTTGGGTGCCAACTGCATCAGCACCAAGGTGTTAGGTATGGAAAATGTAAAGATGATTAAGACATGATACTCAAGGTATTCAAAGTCAGCAAAAGACCCTGTATCCTAAAACAACTACAATGCAGTACTGCAATGAGGTGCCAATGAAGCGAGTGTTTTAGAAGCACAGAAAACAAACTGCTGAGAGCAAGACGGCCAAATCCTTGACCTAGTTTCTTCACAACAGAAGGGAAGAAAGACATTTCAGATAAGGGAAAGAGTATACACACAGACATAAGAGTTGGAAAAGTTCGCAGTATTAGTCTCGTAAAAGAGTACAGCCCAGTGTGACTGAAGCACTTGCAAAGTGGGAATAATACGGCTTGTGGCCATTATTATACTGTCATTATAAGGTGATTTTAATATGATACAATGTGAAAGATTTTGAACTTTTTCCCATGGGGCAATGGGAAGTCAACGATGGCTTTAAACACTATACAGATATGATCAATTGGGGTTTTTTTCATTTTTTGTTTCTTAGGGAAAAAAAAAATTTTTGGAGAGATGAATGGACCGGCATTATGAAGCAGCAATAGGAGGGAGAAAGCTTCCGGCAGAGACACCAGTTTGAAGGCAGTTACTGCAGTCCACGGCAGGGGTGTTAAGGATCTGAACTAGGACTATGAAGAAAACCTGGATTTGAGAGACATGTCAGAGGAAGAAAGGGCTCAGAAGGGGGCCGGCTCCCAGGAAAAAGAAGAGGAAAGGGTCCAGGTTCTCCAGGTATGGTAAAGAAGTGTTGGGTCACTATATTGTACACCTGAAACTAGTGTTACACTGTACTAACTGGAATTTAAGTAAAAACTAAAAAAAAGTCCAGGTTCTCATTTAATGGTGGTACCTGACACCACCAGGCAGAGCAGTTACTAGTTACTAGGTGCGCTGTAAACAGGTGTTGGATGGAATTAAATTTTTATAACCTGATACAGAAATTAACTAAGAACAGTGACCAAGGAGTGAATCAGTAAACGTCAATGTATCCAAAATGACCAAACCTTGAAATAAAAAGAAGAGGCACGTTAAATTAAATATTAAATACAGGGTGTTAACAAACGACAACATTATTTTTAAGAAAAGAATGAAATCAGAATTTTCCCAAAACATATTACACAGAACCTGAGTCTCCAAATATTTACCATGATACGACAGTTCCAAGGTCACACACGTTTGGAAAATCTTGCACACCATATTCACCCTTAAATATTTACTGTAAACATTACCATAAAATATATTCCAAAAATATATATATAATATATACACTCTGAAAAGTTCCATAATAAAGAAGATTACCTTTAATGAAAGAAGAGTGTCCCAAACTTATGACCATGGGACATCACAAAATTTCCTAGAGAGCCAAGGACACACTGGGGAACACTACACTTCGGAAAAAGTTTTTCAAGAAGAAACAAAGAGTTTCAGTGCAATCACAAGAAAATAGAAACTACAGAAATACAAAAATACAAACCTTCAGGTGAAGTTTTTGAAGAATTCGGGTGAGCAATCGTGGAAATCTTCCTATATCTATTGCATTTATCAGCGACACTGCTTTTTTCATGCTAAATAAATTTGTAAAACAAAATTTTAATATGAGTTTTAAAATGAGTGAACTGTTCCTGCCATAAGTACACTTGTCTACAATTGCTGCTGTCTTGGAGTTTCCATTTCAACAACTCTGATTGCTATAAAGAAGTCCAAATGATGGCCCGCAAAGGAGGCAGGACGATTCCAAAAAGATGCCTCCCAAAAGTACTTGTCCATTTGGGAAGTTTCTCTTTCTTTGGGGGCAAGACCCGCAACTAGAGGAAGCTTGCACCTTGGGGGGGGATGGCATTAACTCAGCAGTGAATATTTACTAACCTTAACCCACAGAGGAACTATGGAAAGAATGGAAGGAGGAAAGTGGGATTGACACCAAAATACAAAAAAAAAAAAAAAAAAAGAATGCTGCATGGCAGGTAATGGAATAAATACATATAAGGCAAAGTCATTTGGGATAACGGTACACGGTTGTTTTAAAGCTGTGCCTCAACGGTAATAATCAACTTTAAAATTATCATACAGGTTATGGCTTACTCATATGGTGGGTGTTAAACAGGACACTGAAGTGAGGGGAGGAACTGAACGTCAGGACTCAAGGAATCCAGAAATAAAGAAGAACTCTGAAATGACAGTTCTCTTCTTCAAGAAGATCCCTGTCCAATTCAGGGACATGGAAAGTACTTTCCAACACCTCAGCACACTACCTGCCCTAGTATTTATTTTTCATGAAATGGGAGTCATTTCTATTTAAGTAACTGCATTTTAACAGAGAACTTTATATCACCACTTTGGGCCCCCAACCTTACCTACCATAAGTAGAAATGAACTAGAAATTAAAAAAAAAAAAAAGAAAGAAAGAAAGAAAAGAAATCCAAACCCATGTTACCAAACTCTGGCTTGATACTGTTACCAGTCCCAAACTCCCAACCTGAGGACTATTCTCTCTTGATTGAAAAGGGACACTGACACCTGTTACGGATTCAAGACCGTCCAGCCCCACCGCGAGCGTTTCTCATACTCAGGCCTGAGAGCGAGCCGAAAACAGAAAAAGGGCATAGCTTTGCACGTGATTCAGCACTACTCCAGGCGGGCGTGGGCACTTTAGACCCCACACTCTGGGAACGGTGACACACACCACACACTGCCCTACTGACCCCAGCTGCCAGGCACTGGAGCCCCACGGAGGTGAACCACCGAGAGGGTGAGTCGCCCACAGCCCCCGGCACTCCCGCGGGGCCGCACCGCGACTTCGCCAGCTCCGCGCCCACCCCCCACCGCCGGGCCCAGCCTCGGAGCCAAGGCGACAGCCAGCTGGAGCGTCCTGGCGGCGCCCGGTCCGTGCCACCCCTGGGCGGCTACCTGGGGCTCTCCGGCAGGATCAGCGCCGTGGCGGCCGCCATCCTTGAAGCTCCCTCGCCTGCCTCCGCCTGTCAGCTGCCTCCAGCCCAGCCAATGACCGCAGGCCTACGGAAGGCCGCAAGGCCCAAGCCGCGCCGCCTCCGCCTTCGCCTCTGGACGCTTGAGCGAATTCCGTGCGTGGGTCTTTCAGGGAAGAGGGACCCTCCTCATTGTCTTCCGCCGCTGTCCCTGTTCTGCCTCAAGCCTGTTCGCCTATGAATTTATTTATATTTACCTATTTGCCTATTATCCATGCACAGCGGACCCTTGAACAACGAGCGGCTAAGGTTGCCCACCCTGCCTCAAGTCAAAAATCCACATGGAACTTTTGAATCCCCCCCAAAACCTAAGTATGAACACCCACCTGTTGGCTGGACGCCTTGCCTTACCGGTAACAGTCGGTATGTGTATTGTGCATGCTGTATTTAGTATATACTCCATTATTACAATAACATAAGCGGAAGAAAGCTGGAGAAGAGACGATGTTATTGAGAAAACCTAAGGAAAATACATGACGGTGCTGTAGTCCATTTATCAAAAGAACCCGAGCATGAGTGAGCCTGCACAGCTCACACCTGTGTTGTGCCAGGGTCAGCTGTGCACATACCTGGATATGGGCATGTATTTTTACGGCGTTGGCACGTATGAGCATCTATTTAGGTGCGTGTACATACACATAATTTTTTTTTTTTTTTAACAGAGGAACTTTAAGCACCCACCATAGCTAGTGTCTAGCCTGCGCTGCAGAGGGGAAGGCCGTGAAACGCTCTCCCTGAAAGCAGCCTGGATGTCCCACACCCACCCACTGGAGAGGTCCTGCCACCAGCTCCAGCCTCGGCGCTTTCTGTATCAGTATCCCTGTATTCATTGAGCACCTACTGTATACCAGATACTGCGCTAGGCACTGGGGACCGAAAAGACCAAAATTCCTGCCCTCCGGGTTTGCTCGCAGTTCAAACGGACGTTTCATTGCGCCGCTCCGCGGTGCGGTGCTGAGCTAGGTACTGCTTCGTAGGGGGACATTCAGCCCCGCAGAGAATGCCATTTAGAACCTCACAGTAGAGCAGGGATGCAACGTGGGTTCACAAATACGTTTGCCCGCCTCAGAGAAAAACACGAAGGGCCCTCCAGGGATTCAGGGATGGGAAGAGTGGCGAGCCCGAGGGATAGGTTCGGGAAAATTTCCTGTTGCAGGTGGCTTGAGGTCTTGAAGGAAAGATTAGGGCATGTGCTCTGGAGCTTAGTGAGAAATGGGGAGTCATTAATGTTTTTTCTTTTAAGATTTTATTCATTTATTGGACAGAGAGAGAGAGCACAAGCAGAGAGAGGGAGATGCAGGTTCTCGGCTGAGCAGGGAGCCCCATGCAGGGGTGGGGAAGGGGGAGGGCTCGATTCCAGAACCCTGGGATCATGACCTGAGCACCCTTAACCGACTGAGCCAATCTGGCGCCCCCATTAATGTTTTCAAGCAGAGAAATTTTTGTGATGAGAGTTGCCGTCTTTTTGTTGGTCTTCTTTTTGGTTTTTGTCTTTTGAAAATTACTGTCAGTGGAATGATGATTGGATTGGCAAGAGGTAAGCAGAAAGTCAAACAGGGAACTATTGCAATAATCTATGGAAAGCAGTAAAATCCCATGGTAGTAAAATAGCTTTGGAGAGTGAAAAAATATAGCGAGTGAGTTAGTGTTACATTTCAGCTGTAGAATCTTTGGGAGCTGGCAAAAGATTGAATTTAATTTTCCTACCTAATTATGTTTTACTTAAATTATTATTTAAATTAGTTGGCATTCCTAGAGCAGCCCCAAAAACATCCTAACTGAAAGGAGAAGCCAGATTGCAAATTAAAAGTGAATAATCCCCACATGGATAATTGAGTCAATTATACAGTGTGTTGAACACATACAAATACATTTAATTCCACAACACTCCACATACTCCCCAATTTGTGCAGTGTCTGAAAAAGATGTATGCGAATCTACATAAATTATAGGTCTCTGATACAAACACAGATTACTATACCTGGCATAATTTTAGAAGGACCCCAGTTTCCCTCGACTTCTGAATAAGTTTCCTTTAGTCTTCATTCATTGCCTGAAGCAGAGCTACCACCCTTCTAAAACCATTTGGAATCACTAGTGAAATTTACCTCCTCAGTTCCTTCACAACCACAGCTGGGATTTTGAGGGAAATAGCATCAAGATGGTTGGAGCCCTGAATCCATGTAACTTGGAACAGAGCACTTTTCCTCCCTTAAATTTCTTATTCATGTCTTATAATGTCTGTGTTGGCTTCCCTGGGCTGTGGTAAGAATTAAACAGTGTCACGTGTGTGTGGGAGAAGCACTCTCCCCTCCTCATAACTCAAAGCACAGACTTCCAAGGTTTGGGGGGAAAAAAAAGTCTCCAGGATTTTTCTTGGTTTTACTGATGGGGATTATCACTTTTTATTGGTACTTGTTGCTATAAAGGCTTGAGGCAGAGAATAATTTCACCCCTTAAGTGAGACCCTCAGCCAAAATATTTCTGTGGTCTCTGGCGTATATGCATACAGATCTATGAAGAAGTCCTTCGTAGTTGTCTACCTGTGACCACCTGCTAGAGACAGGATACGTACCTCCTCAAAACATGGTTCTATAGTACACTGTACCCCTAACCCTCAAACCTGTCAACCCATCTTGATGATTGATCTATAGACCAGATCAGCTGCCCCTGATCGGTTAGGACTATGACACATACTGAATGCCCCCCAATTTCTTCCATAACCTTGCCTTCGTTGCAACTTTTGCCAAATCCAACTTTTTTTTTTTTTTTTCGTTCTGTGTTAGCCTGCGTTCTCTAGAAAACAGCCTGAATTACCTGCTAGGGCATCCCTGGGGACAGTCATTGCAGGGAATTAGGAGTGTGCGTGCAAAAGTGAAGGAAGAAAAAGGAGGGAAGAAAATACAAGGTGGCGTGTTATCTAGCTGGTTACAGATTGAAAACCTTGTGTATTTCTCAGTACTGTCATATTTCCAGAAACACTATTTCGAGGTACTGTGTCTTAGAACAGCCAGGAGGTGAGAAGGAGCAAATTTGTCTATAGACTCTTTCCAGTGTTCTGTCTCTTGTTGATCAAAATTTGTCCCATGGCTCAGACCTCCTCTGGACTCCTGAGGTATGTCCCCTGACACCTGTAGGCATTCACTGGAAAACCCAGAGTAGGATCTGATTCCCAAACCTATAGCAGAGGTGAGCTCAGGGCTCAATCCCTCCTTTTCCCTCCCTCCAGATGTCTCCTCTCCTACCCACCCCTCACCAGCCAAGGGTGGGAGCAAGTGGCAGGGGCCCTAAAACAGTTCTAAGTTCCCAGGGCCCATTTATTGGGAAATTTGAACAAGGCACTGCCTGAGACACAGGGAGGCTGAGCATATCTGGAGAGGTACATCACTCAGAGATGGTTTTACTCCTCAGGTGGAATGTCAACCAAGGAATTAGTTCCTTGAGCCTTGAATGCTTTAGCTCTTTGGTGATGCAACCTATTTAGTTCACCTATGCCTGGTGGTTTAACCAAAGTCTACAGCAGCACGGTTGGAGTGAGGTCCACTGTGTACTGGAAGCTAACATTGCCTTCTGGATGTGACCTTTGTCCTGTTTGGAGCCCCTCCCTTTGGGTGAGTTCTTTCTCAAGGGCCCCAAGGCCATTTTCTGCAATACAGTCTGTACCCACTCTCTCCTCCACTGGGCGTGATTTATATCTTTGACACTCAGTGAAGTAAATACAAGATCTGAGCCTTCCCCCATCCAAAGTCTCCACCAAACCTTAAGTAAACCGTGAGTACACCCAAAAGCCCAGCCCAAATTCATGCAAATGGTTATCTTTGGAGAAAGGGTAACACTATTCACCCAACACACTAGTCTCTGAGCTCCAGGAACCCAGTCCAGTAGGGATGACCTTGCAAGTAAGCTCTTGATAAATAGAGTCAAACTGGGGGTATAGACATTTTATTATGCACCTAGAATATTCTGGCAGTGGATTAAATAAGCATCTGGCCCTGGTCCTTAATGCTGTGAAGGTCTGTCATCCTACAACTCATCCTGAGTTTTTTGGGTGAACTATCAAAGGTAGTTTATAGTCACATAAGGGCAGAAAGCCAGAACTACCCACTACTCACTGCCCTATGCCCCAGATGACTATCAAACACAAAATTCACATTCAGCTGCTTTGTTGCATTCGCTTGCAGAAGCCATCGGCCCAGTTTTTCTCCTCCTCAACACCACACGGAACACACACCTCCCCCTCTCCACACCACCCCTCGGTCACAGTTGTGAGGCCTGTTTTTAGCTCTCTAGTCAGCACTTGCCTCATAGGTGTGAGAGAATCATTTGGCGTGGAACCTAAAGAACACCGTTCTAGATGAGACACATGTAATTGTTCCGTCCACATTTTCTCCGTCAATTCTCGGGGGAACGAAGTTTCAAAATTGCCTATTTTTATTTATGAGGCAGTTATGTGACTGTTCCTGTCTGATGTGAGATACATCAGGAATAAAGAAGGCACGAGCATCACCTGTCCTCTGAGTATTTGCACACCAGGCTGTGATGTGGAAAGGAGGTGAGAAGCTTAGAAGGAAAGGAAAAGAGAAAAGAAAAGAAAAAGAAAAGAAGGAATAGTATCGAAGCCACATTTGCCCATAACAAAGAGTATTAACCAAATGGAGGGTAGGCAAGGGCACGGGAGAGAAACATTTATTAAAATGTGACAAATATCTACTCCGTGGATACATGAACAGATCCCTTTCTGATCTATTCCTACAGTTGAAACCCATCTCAAATTATCACCCCTCTATTTTAATTTGCACCTAGTTTCCTCCATTCTTCTTCCCCGAGGCCTGTGTCATTAACGGGACTGATATTTACACATAAGACGCGTGAAGGATCACGTGTGAAGGATTAAACGGTTTCTTCAGTAATTTCCACCAGCGAACACAGCTGGAAAATAAGTTGGTGGCGCTTTCCACACGTATAGCATGGGTGCCTTGTACCCAGTGACTAGCAAAGAAATAAAAGTAGTAGACACCACAAACATGCAACAGAAAAAGAAAAACCCGGTCATCAACGGCGAACGAGAAAAGCCTAACTTAATCACACATTTGCAGAAGTGTCGGCCAGGAAAAGAAACCAAGCATCTGCCCTGCTTAAGACGGACTCTAAAGGTGATTTCCCCTGCCTGCTAAAACAGGGCTAGAAAAAGAAGGCACCCACAAAGCCACGAGAATTCCCCACTTTACATATTCCCCCATTTAGAGAGGAGCAGAATGGGAGGTAACTAGCCAAGGGGAAGGTGTGGGAAATCCCTGAAGGCTTGAAGTCTGTGAAGTCCCGATAAGGGACCCAGTGGAGAAATCACTCTTCCGTTGCCTCTGGGCAAGGGGAAAAATGGAGCAGTCAGGCAGGAACAACAAAACTATATCTCGTATTCCAAGCGAGAAGTAAGGAGTTGGAAATTTGAAAAGAAAAAGTAAGAAGGAAGTCAGTGGGAACAGTTACATTGGAGCTGCTGTGAAAACAGACGCCCCTCAACAACCCTCCCCCTGCCCTGTTAACAATGGCTGAAATCCGTGGGCACCCGAGTCCCTCCCCTATACAAAGTGGAAATCCAAAGAATGAAATAGGGAAGTGAGGGGCACCTGGGTGGCTCGGTAGATTAAGAGTCCGACTCAGGATCTTGGCTCAGGTCATGATCTCAGGGTCCTGAGGTCGAGCCCCAGGTGGGGGCTCCATGCTGAGTGTGGATCCTGCTAAAGGTTCTCGCTCCTTCTCCCTCTGCCCCTGCCCCAATCATCAAAAAAGGGGGCAAGTCTTACGGAATAGGGAAGCAGAACCTCAGGTCTGGCTCAGGAGGACTCAGAGGCTCTGTGGTGCCACCGTTAATGAAGGATTGATCTAAAAAGCCTAGGGCATCCTTGCTCGGGGACCGAACATGCCCCTAAAAGTGGAGTAATTCCGGATACAGGACAGTGAATAAAATCTCAGAGTTGAGAAGCTGAAAATTAAATCCACGAAAAAAAAAAATGCTACCCTCAGCTCCAACATCCCCTTAAGTTTTGGGAAAGAAATAGATGGAAGGCAATAATGAGCCATCAAGCTGGCATCCTGGATGGAAAAACACACAGCTCTCACAGCAGCAGGCAAAAGAACTAGAAAACTCTGGCACCACATCAGAGGTCTGGGCAGAGCTGTCCACGCTCCGCACAAATAGGATGAGAAAAAGGGACACGGCAACTCTGCAGTCATCCTAAAAATATACAAAAAAGAGAGATACAGTATGAAAAAAAAAAAAAACCCAAACACAAAAACAGATAAAAAGTGCACTCTGGAATAAAATATAGCCTAAGAGACAGAAGAAAATCCCATGTGAATGCTCAAGATAGCACTTAGTAAGAAAATTAATTCAGGGGAACAAGAGCTAAAAGATAACTTGGAAAAAAAAACATAAAAATTAGACGTAGAAGGCATTGTGAAACCAAAGAGATTGAGGACTAAAAACCCACCATCTCCTAACTAATACATAAACCAGAAATGGAGAGAAACAGACGAAACACAATAGCAAATTGAGTTTTTAACAGAAAGGAAGGACTAATCACAGCAAAGGAAAGAGACAAACACAAAGTAGATACTGAGAACACAGAAAGGCCAACCCAAAGATAACTATGTCCCCAAGGCAAAGAACCCAACAAATAGACACAAAAATACATTCAAATGTTGTGGTAAGGAGTCTGACTCCGCTTTTGATGTTTGAGGGCTCAAAGCTTTCAAGCTCTGGTCGCCCCTTCCCCCGTGCTGCCCCACACCCAGGCAGACTAATCAGGAAACCTGGGACTCTCTCTTTTTGCATTGACAAGAAGTTCCAAACATAAAAACTTATGATCTGCACGGGGTAATCTTCGTGCTGGAGCCCTGCCCCTAAACACCCTGAAACCCCATGCCAAGAGCCCTTCTGCCTTCTCCCAAGCCATTTTTAGACCTGCTTGGAGACCTGCCCTGCTCCTCCCAGAAAGCCTCACTATTTCAGTAATAAACCTTTTCAGACCTTCTCAGTGTGTGTGTGTGTGTGTGTGTGTGTGTGTGTGTGTGTGTACCTTCATCAGCCTCCACACCAAACCCAGTTCCAGTTGGTAGGGGTCGAGTCCGCCTCATTTCTATGGGATATACGCCAGAAGAAATTTCTCCATAATACTGGAAAAATTGTTTGTGTAGTTTGTTGGAAGAGCATATTGTGTTCCAAAGAACCTAATATAAAAGAGTGATCCTGGGACACGTTCTGGTCAAGTTATCAAACTCCAAGGATAAAGAGAAAATTCTCTGGGCAGCCAAATGAGAAAAGTAAGAAGAAAAAAGAACCCACCAGACTTCTTTATGACAAAGGCTACAAAGTTTTGAGGGGGAAAAAAAAAAAAAGCTTATCTTTTTTTTAGACTTTTTTTTTTTAAAGATTTTATTTATTTATTTGACAGAGATCACAAGTAGACAGAGAGGCAGACAGAGAGAGAGAGGAGGAAGCAGGGTCCCCACTGAGCAGAGAGCCCGATGCAGGGCTGGATCCCAGGACCCTGAGATCATGACCCGAGCTGAAGGCAGAGACTTTAACCCACTGAGCCACTCAGGTGCCCCCCAAAAAAGCTTATCTTGAGCCAAAATGCTATTCAACTATTAAGCAATAGTTACATATTCTCAACCAGGATTGCCATAGTTTTTATGAGTTCCTTTTCGGAAAACTGACATGAAAACAAGTCAACTGAGAGATTAATGAAAATAAAGAAATCAGGAAGGGGGGGTGCATTAGTATTTAGTGAATATTAAATCCATTTAGAACCAAGGTTTCGTTAAAATGGAAATTAGGTTTATGAAATGAAATATAAGTATTTTAATGTTTGATAATATAAAACTAACGTATTGCTAAGAAACTAGTTTCAGAATGGACAAAACAGGGGCAATCAAGTTTTAAGAGTACTAATTTCTAAATCTTTCACACTGTCTTAAATGAAATATATCGCTTACGCAATAAATTCACTATAATTTCTTAGTCTTTTCTTAATCTCTGCAAGGGTAACAAATTGGAGAACTGTGGTCTGAATAAGGTCCATCAATATTCCTGTGGAAATATTTTGCTCATTTTGTTTGATCCACTGGATGATGACAGATGCAATATAATAAGAGAGGTTTTTATTTTAAAAACAATATGAAAGTGACCTGGCTTCATGAATCATATTCTACTCCTGAAGGCACTTGAGTTTGAGATCCCTGCTTTAGAGCAATATTTTAGGAACATACACGCCTTTGTTAAAGAAAATCAATCTAGAGGCACGGGGTGGCTCAGTGGGTTAAGCCTCTGCCTTCGGCTCAGGTCATGATCTTAGGGTCCTGGGATCAAGCCCCACATCGGGCTCTCTGCTCAGCGGGGAGCCTGCTTCCTCCTCTCTCTCTGCCTGCCTCTCTGCCTACTTGTGATCTCTGTCTGTCAAATAAATAAATAAAAGTTTTAAGAAAGAAAAAAAATCCAAAATAATTTCTTTGGTTTCTTTTCCTTCTCTTATCCACTCCCACTAAAATCATTTCTGTATATCACATACAGGTAGAGATCAAGACATAAATATGCATATAAGGAAAACTGGAGTTCAGTTTAGCAAATGTTCACAGTTCCTGGTTAGTAAGATTTTTCTATAATTTTTCACCCTCTACTTTGTACTTCTCTGTCTTGCTGGAATCTCCGTTAATAAGAATATTTTGTTTGCACAGAAACAGTAAAGTCATCATTCAAAACGTAATGAAACAAAGTGAATTACTTATGTGCCCAGGTTTTGTTTTCTTTTTTTAACATTAGGTGCTAAAAGAGATTATACATCAATAACATTACTTTGAGTGACCCCAAATATTAACATCATTTCTCGTGGTAATTTGTAAATAATAGTAATTCATTAATCATCATCAGAATTCACTTAAGGTCTTTCCAGTGTTAAAGAAAGGTTCAAAGTAAATTATTAATACTACTCCATTTGGAAAGAACGAGAACACTTTTCTCTTCAGCGTAGCTGCCCATCTTTCATTTACACAGGATTTGAAGAGGTTTTCCTTTTAGTGTTTAGTGTTGTTTAGCTTAGTGAATTGATGAGAGGGGTGTGGTTACTTTTCTTCATAATCAGTCAGCATAGCATTACTGAAGCTAAGGTGATCCTTCCCTCAAGTCAAATATCCAGAGAGGTACTACCTGGTCTCATGAGAACCCCAGGTAACTCCTAGGATTTGTCTGACATTTCACCCAATTTCCTTGTTGTTCCAACAAACACACCAGCCCATTCTCAGCTCTGTGTCTAGACTGGAGTCATTTCTCCCTCGTGATAAGCTCTCAAACAGAAAAAAGACATTGGGTGAAAGCTAATACATCTGAATAAAGTATGAATTTGAGTTAATAGCAATGCATCCGTATTGCTTTATTAATGGTAATAAATACGCCATATTAACCTAAGATCTGGTATTTAAAGAACACAGTCCTTCCCTTCAAAGAACTTACAAACTCAGCCGAAATTAAAAAATAAAATAAAATAAAGACAATACAAAGTAGAAAAGAGTGCCACGATTGATGTGAACATGGGTCACTGTGGATACTCTGAATATAACGTGGTACAATCTTTATCAAGCTATTCTGACCGTGTGCCGAGCACGGTTGTAAGCACTTCACAAACATTATTTCACTGGATCTCACAACAGCCCTGTGGGCAGGTCCACCTGCCTAGATAACGAAACTCACGAAGAGAATTTGCATGACTTTCTCATGGTCACTCAATGGTGGTGGGTGCGAGCCAGGACCTGAACCCCATGGACTAACTCAAGACCCGGCTCTTACCCACTATCCAGCTGACAGTTCCAGAAGGCAACAAGGAGCATGACCTTTAAGAAGGCTCTCAGCGGAAACTTTTGATGAATACACAGCAGAAGGCTGAGTTTTTCTAAGAAAGGGGAAATCTAAGCATGGAGGTACCTGGGTGTTGAGCTGACCTGCCTCGCTTCTCTCCCACTCAGTTTTGCAGCAGGACCTGACATAGAGTATCCCTCTTCTCCTACTCCACGCTTGAAAACATGAGACTTGAAAACATGAGTGACAAAATGGTCACCAGGACAAAATGTCACCAGGACAAAAATGGTCAGAGCTGATTCATCCCAACAACGATGTGGAATCTGGCTCCAGGTTAAACACCTCTGTGTAATTTTTCAGCCTAACCATACTGAAGCCTTCCCTGGCACCCCTCAGGAGGAAAGTTGCCCGCCCTGTGCCCAATGGGGTGCACAGCCTGGGCACTGAGAGTGAGGGGAGTTAACCATCAAGGACTAAGCCCCTTCGGCTCGTGTTCTCAACACACCAGCATTTCTCACCAGGTGCCTTCATTCCTTGACGTCTTTATCCAAGACTTTGGGCACGGGTCTTCCTCTGGCACTTCTGCTGGGGGTGTGGGGGTGGGGAGGAGGGAATCTTCGGGGGAAGGAGAGAATCTGAGACACCTTTCCCCACCCTGACTCAGTAGCCAGTACCCTTCCACTCCTAGACCTTACTCAACTTGTCTCCCCCAACAGAACTTCAGGACACTTTTGTCTGGGGCTCCCTCAGCAGTGTTTACACAGATACACTTGAACCTGCACCAGGAGGAAGTTGGAACGGAGGGAGCCCTGCCCTGTCTGGTTGTAGCACCCCTCTTATGCCATGACCGTGAATGAAGGCTTGGGTCTTCTGCTTTGGCTCATTCGTTGCTTTAATCAGCTACTCTACAACCCATATCAGTCCACACAACCAGCTGGGTATCTTCACCTCGGACAGCTTGAGAAAGACACATAGTGGGAGTTACACTTTTTACCTGAAATATTTTTTTTTAAAGATTTTATTTGACAGAGAGAGATTACAAGCAGGCAGAGAAGCAGACGGGGGGGGGGGGGGGGGAGCAGCTCCCTGCCAAGCAGAGAGCCTGATGTGGGACTCGATCCCAAGACCCTGAGATCATGACCTGCCGAAGGCAGAGGCTTTCACACACTGAGCCACCCGGGTACCCCTACCTGAAATATTTTCTAAACTCTTCTTCTGCTAAATGGATCATTTTCAGTTATAGTTCTGAAGCCAAAAAAAAAGTACCAAAATAAAAATATATTTAGCAAACCTAAAGGTCTGTTGTAGATTTGGAAATGTTAAACTAAAATGTTGGGTTAAATTTTGAGGGGGAAAAACCCCAAATCTGTTTAGGGAATGGCATATTGGTTTTGTTCTCTGGGTAAAATTTAAAGTACCCAAGCATGGCCAGCAGAGGGAGCCAAAACCACGCGTGTCACCTTTTCTCGGTCTACAAAGCTTTGAGGAACATGGATTAAAAACTGCAAAATGCAAATGAGCTTCATCTTCCCAAAATATATGCAAAAATCATAGAAATCATATAACTTCATGCTACTCTGCTGCCAAGTGCTGTATAGAAAATCTTAAGGCTGGAAGGAGAATTCTGAATTTCAAGTAGTTCTAAAAATCTTGCTTGTTCTCCCCTCTCTTCCCTCTCTGGCACTGGTGCACAAGAACTCCTGAAAAGTAGGTGGTTTATATTCTATTTCAGGTGACACATTCTGAGTCGTATAACAACGCTTTTTGAGTTGTCACTGTGGGGAGCATCTTGGTTCACACTGGAAACAGGTGTGTTGAGAAGAAGTCATATTGCCTCTAACTCAGACCTCTGAAATCAGGCTTCCGATACCTTAGGAAAGAAAAAGGAACACACACTCCTCATGAAAGTTTGTTGAGAAGGGATTTTCTGCAAGTATAAATGTCTCTCCGTTTTCTGGGTGGTACCTGCATTAGTCAGGGTGTTTCCTTTTTTGGCCATGTAAGAGGGTGAAAGGAATTTATTGAAAGGATACAGTTGGCACTATCCTCTTAATAGTTTATAGTGAAAATTTGGGAGAAGATATTTTCTACATAAAAATGGTAAGAGTTTATTTTGTGCGACTTAACGTTCACGAATTTGAGAATTTAATTAAAATGGATTTTAAAAACACACTTCAGGCCCAAATGGCTTTACTGGCAATTTCCAACAGATATTTAAAGGAAGGAGAATGTCATCTGAAACACAGTCTTCCAGAGAAGAAAAAAGAGAAAGTAATTCCCACTCCTTATAAGAAGCTAGTATTACCTGGATCTCGAAACCCAAACAAGGGACTTCCACTTCCAGAAAGATGGGGCAGAGGTACCTTTTCTATTCCTCTCAGTATGTAGGGAGAAGAAGGCAGGACATTATAAATAAAACAAACATAATAAGAGGATTCTGAAAGTTTGAGAGAGGCTAGCAGATGGACAAGAACCTCAGACAGAAGGAAGGATACACTGGGAAAGAGCATGTTGTTGTTGTTGTTATTTTTTAACTTCATATAGCCTAGGATTTTTTTTCTTTCTCTCTTATCCACCATGTCCCTGGCACCTAATAAAGTGTGTGGCAAGTAAGAGGTGCCTGGTAAATGAATGAATGAATAAATCAATGGCTGAGAGATCACTAAGGAGTGGGTTTATTAAGCATGAAGGGCTATTGAAAACACTAGTGAAGAAAAAAACAATTAAATTCAGTCCCTGATCTCTGAATTTATTATATATATTATATATATAGTTGGCCAGTGTAAGAACACACAGTCATCCAAAGCGATGGGAGAGATCTGCTAAAACTACAAGCTATAAACAAAAATCAGCTGCTTCTTAGCCATGACTGGTGATAATGTCATTTCATTTCTACAGAGCAAAGAACAGTACCATGGAAAAAAGAATAATTTTAGGCAATCTGTGAAGATGAAAAAGAATATTCCAAATACAGGATTAAAGTAGAGATGGTGAGAAAGAAACACAGTGTAAAGCTGCTTGGCTAGATTGTAACTGTGGGCGATTCAATCCTGAATAACCTGAAAACTGACTTCTGCTGTAGTAGACACCATGGAGAAGGATGGCAAAGAAATAAGATACAAGGATTCTCTTAGCGCCTGGGTGGCTCAGTCAGCTAAGCGTCTGCTTTCAGCTCAGGCATGACCCCAGGGTCCTGGGATCGAACCCTGCCACGTCAAGCTCCTTCCTCAGCAGGCTATCTGCTTTTCTCTCTTCCTCTGCCCCTTCCTCACCTTGTATGCACTCTCTCTCTCTCTCAAATAAATAAAATCTAAAAAAAAAAAAAGATATAAGGATTCTCTGTGCATTATTTTATACAAGGATATGAGGTCATCAATGCTTCTCATGTACCAAATACTGATAAATCCTAGACAATCAAGAAATCCCTGCATCGAGCTGGCGAGGATGCGGAGAAAGGGGAACCCTCCTACACTGTTGGTGGGAATGCAAGCTGGTGCAACCACTCTGGAAAACAGCATGGAGGTTCCTCAAAATGTTGAAAATAGAACTTCCCTATGACCCAGCAATTGCACTACTGGGTATTTACCCTAAAGATACAAACGTAGTGATCCGAAGGGGCACGTGCACCCAAATGTTTATAGCAGCAATGTCCACAATAGCCAAACTATGGAAAGAACCTAGATGTCCATCAACAGATGAATGGATAAAGGAGATGTGGTATATATATACACAATGGAATACTATGCAGCCATCAAAAGAAATGAAATCTTGCCATTTGCGACAACATGGATGGAACTAGAGCATATCATGCTTAGTGAAATAAGTCAAGTGGAGAAAGACAGCTATCATATGATCTCCCTGATATGAGGAAATGGAGATGCAACATGGGGGCTTAAGTGGGTAGGAGAAGAATAAATGAAACAAAATGGGTTTGGGAGGGAGACAAACCATAAGTGACCCTTAATCTCACAAAACAAACTGAGGGTTGCTGGGGAGGGGGGTTGGGAGAAGGGGGGTGGGGTTATGAACATTGGGGAGGGTATGTGCTTTGGTGAGTGCTGTGAAGTGTGTAAAGCTGGCGATTCACAGACCTGTTCCCCTGGGGATAAAAATATATGTTTATAAAAAATAAAAAATTTAAAAAAAAAAAAAGAAAAAAGAAATCCCTGCATCGAATGACGCCTGCTCGAGGGGTCACTTTGCTGAACAACTGTAGGGGGCGTTGTTCACAGTATCATCCCTACAAAAGGCACCCCCTGGGCACACAGCTAATATCCTAGCTGGCCAACACTGCAGACCAGCTCAAATACATGTTTCAGTTTCCAAGGCATTACAGAATGACACCCTGATATCTACGATTTCTATACATATTCATGAAGATGCACCACCAGGACTGAAAGAGGGCCAAGCAGAGAAAGGAACATCCTGTTCTACGGATAAGACAATTTCCTTGGTTAATGTCCTCAGACAGTACAGCTATACTCCTCGTTAATGTGAATTTCGTTCAAATCACTGAAGAGCTGTATTCATTTTGTGACAAAATGAGACACTTGCAAAATAAGATTCCGACAATTCACATAAATTTATCTGTGCCCCAATCATTTAGTGTGGGAGCCTTTTTAGAAATGCATAGACTTGGCATTAGATTCAGACGAAATCATGCAATCTCTTAAAAAATGCCCCTCCATCAAGTGTTTCGCTAGGGGTTCCTAAAAGCAGTATGAGGTGTCTGCTCCTTAATCATGCAATTTTTTACTTCATGTTTTGCGTTACTTGGAAAACTTACCAGCACCATTTGCCAGCACACTTTCTAAACGAGTCCATTTTAAATCAGATGATCCCATCTCCTGTTTAAGACTAAAAGATGAGGGGCGCCTGGGTGGCTCAGTGGGTTAAAAGCCTCCGCCTTCGGCTCAGGTCATGATCCCAGGGTCCTGGGATCAAGCCCCACGTCGGGCTTTCTGCCCTGCAGGGAGCCTGCTTCCTCCTCTCTCTCTCTGCCTGCCTCTCTGCCTACTTGTGATCTCTGTCTGTCAAATAAATAAATAAATCTTTAAAAAAAAAAACAACAACTAAAAGATGAGACGAGACAAAAGGGAAAGATCCTTGAAGGTTCATCTGCCTCAGATTAATTTTCTTAAATATGAGGAAAAGGACAGCCAGCAATAAGAGAGTGTTTCTCAAACTTATCTGAACAGGAGACTGACCTGGGGTGTTGGATGACAAGTGAGGATTTCCAGACCTCATCCTTGGGTTCTGACTCCCAAGGTTTGGGATGGGGCGCAGGAATGGGTATTATTAAAAGCAGTTGAAGAAGCTTTGCAATCTAGCAAATTTGGGAAATACTTGTTGTCAGGGAAAGAACACTGACCTAGTCACGGGGTTCAAAATTCCAAGGCGGCCAGCTCTCCTATGTGTCCTTAACTGAGTCCCTTTATCTCACTGGGGCTAAATCCACAGTTGTAAAAATAAAACCACAGGAAGGGGTTTAGCCTATAGTCCCCTCAAAGACAGGAGATTATAACATAGTCCCTGCTGGGCTATGTTCACAGCTAAATCTCCTGTGCCTAGCTTGGCGTGCATCACCTAAGAACTTCCCAGAATTTGTTGACTAATTCACTAGCTAGACCCAAGGCAAGATCCCTTTGCAAGTGTAAAAAATTATATGATTCTAAAAATAAGTTAAAAAAAAAAAAGGCACCTATTTATTTGGTCAGCCACGGACAAAACCATAGTTATTCTTAAACCCAAACAAAATAGAAACCAAAAAAAAAAAAAAAAGCACCCACTCCTTTCTCCCAGCACATTGCTGGTAAGCGTTTCAAAGGATCAGACTTGGGTAACTTGATCTCATGCCTTCTTTGCAGGGTAATGAATGGGAGGTCCTGAGCATCTCTGTTGGCTCACAAAGGTCAGTAGAGACTCAGCAGAAGTGAGTTGAACCTGGAAAACCCAGAAAATTATGCAGAAAACAGAGTAAGTGCTCCTGCTACACATACAGGAAAACTGTAGTCGTAGGAGGTCTTTTAGGATTTTTGTGACTTTAGCCCCCAAACCTACAGTCACGTGACAAGTCGAGAATTATTAGGAACCTTGCCTGACACCTAGGGACTGTGCAGAAATAAATAGTTTTGGAACTAAAGAACAGGGGCGCCTGGCTTAGTCAGTGAAGCATGAAAATCTTGATCTCAGGCTTGGGAGTTCGAGCCCCACATTGGGTCTATAGATTACTTAAAAATAAAAACCTTAAAAAAAAAAATAAAAGGAAATCCAAAGAAGTCTTAGCTCAAATTTCTGTATACCTCCTACAATGTGTCTAGTCAGTGTATATCAACTGCATACCGCCCCTGAACTAACATACAACAGTACATTTTTATATAATAACTCATTTCTTCCTTTTAAAAAAAATACTGATCCTGAGATGGGGGGCAGGAAATGAAACTACTAGCTTTTAGGACATTCAAGTCCTAATTTCTCAATTTTACAAGTAAAACACAAGTTGTTCATAAAAATTTTGCCAAGTGTGACCAGATTTACTCTGAACATTATCAAAACAGTAATAAGAAAATAAGATATGCACATACAGTACAAAATCACGAGGTGTGAGACTATTTTTCATTCAGAGAGCACTTCCGACTTGGAACTGGGGTAAGGGTCAGTGGGTCTGATAAGCTCAGGATTTTGTCCTAGGTAAGAAAAGCTCCCAGCTGCAGAATTCTGAAAATCATAAAACCACCTGGTCGCAGGTAGTAAAAGATGCAAGAGATTGTTCACCGAGAGCAGAGATAGGGGAGTCCCAGGGAGGCGATGCTGAGATCACGCACTGTCATTCTCTGGGTACAAGGTGAAGGTGTGCAGGATGACACAGGAGATGGGACAGCGTGACTGCCCCTGCTACATTGTTCTAACAGCTTCAGAGAACATAAGTCTTTGATATGCTTTCCCAGGATCTTCCCTACACCCTAAAATCTAACCCCCCAGGAGAAAGAGGATGGCTTAGCTGTCAGGAAGGAGAACCAAGCCAGCCCATGTGCAACAGCCCCTAGTCTGGGACCGGATAGGGCAGCGAGCTGACGACCTCCCCAGCTTCGGTGACAATGGCATCATAGACCCAGCGTCGGTTGCAACGGCACTCGGGCCCGCACTTGTTGGAGTTGCACTTGGGGCAAGGGTAGAAGCACCCCAGACAGTTCTTCTCCAGGCAGTCACACAGATCGGCGTCATTACAGATCAGCCTGCCACTCTTGTCATACTTCTTCCTAACTCTGTCGAGAGAACAGAAGACAGTACCAGTGTCCCCATCGGGAAGAATGAACCATTCGCCAGCCTCCTCCATAAATCCGGTCCCTTTATTCCTAGGAACCAGTACCCGAAGGATTACCCAGCCACGTTTCCAAATAGTAGATGGCAGCCTTGTCCTAGGAAACTCAGCCCACGTGCCACATTTTCCAACACAGCTGAGCTAGTCACTGATGGGACCCTTTGTTTTGCCAGCACCCTGGGGAATGTGATATTCTATTGAAACCAATCAAAAAGAAGAGCTGAATAAAAGGTTCTTCCTATAAATTCCGGCCCTCCCCCAATTTTTCTTTATAAATATAATCATTCTTGATGGAGTTTTCCCTGATAAATTACACTCTTTTCTCTTTCTACAGAAAAGCACTCTAGTGAACACGATTATAGTTTTTAACGACTCAAGACAAACATGAGAATGGTCCGTGATTATGCTGTCATCATTAACAGAAGAACACACACACACACACACACACCCAGAGACACACACACACTCCTTTGGTAAGAGGGTCCAGGCGCCATGCTTCTTCTGCTCCTTTCTGATTCTGTTTGCTACCCAGCGTGGAGCGACAGGGCAGGTGACCAAGATGGTGGGCTCCCTCAGACGCTCTAGGTGAAGGCAAGAAGTTCTGTACCAGAGGGACACACCAGAGCCTACACCCCACTTGAGTCCCCACCCTTTCTGTGTCAGCCCCTACAACGTGTCCGGGAGACGAAAGCTGTCACAAGAATTCTACCACCCTCTCACATTCGGGCCCTTTTGAAATAAAGCGGCGTGAAAGTCTGAGGAGGACCAAAGCGTCTCTAGACAGTTTGTATCCTTTATTAACAACTGGGAGTTTAAAAAAAGGGGAGGGGGGTTGGCCCTCAGCTGGTGTGGTGAGATTATGAACTTCTCCACCCTTCATCTTGAAACAGGTGTTCACGTCTCCCCCCAGGTCCATTTAAGTAACGCTGTTCCCTCTTCTTCCCTCTCCTCACAGAGCAGGGCAGGCTGAGGAACCCTATGGAAACTTGCTGCCTGACTTTCTCACTTGGGCAGGATTTATATTTGACGCATTTCATCTGTGGGAAGAGGGCTCCCCACTCCCTCCCAAGCCCACCAGGAAATGCAGGTGTCCACAGACAGGAGACTTAAAATCCACAATGGAAATCATAGTCTTGAAGCCATGAAATTGCCCCATCAGATTTTGTCCTTGTCCCTTTGTCTTAATCCAAATATTCTCTCGCCTTAACTCAGACACCAAGAGGCAAATGTTATCATTTTCTGCCCACCGTAGGTCATCTTTTATAAAATTCTGAATTATCATACACACAAAAGAGTGCAAAATGTACATGTACAGAAAAAGAACAATAAAGCCAACCTCACATTCTCACCACCCAACTTAATAAAAGTTGGGTGCCTTGCCCACTGCATCTCTCAACCCTGCCTTCCAAGAGGAACCACAGCTTGTTCTTATAAAAACCATCTCCTTCTGGGCCCTGGCTGGCTCGGTCGGTAGAGCACACAACTTTTGATCTCAGGGTGCTGGGGCTTAGAGTTGTGAGTTCAAGCCCCATGTTGGGTGTAAAAAAAAAAAAAAAAAAAAATTCACCTCCTGGTCCTAGCTACATTTGTGTGAATTCCCAAGCACACTGCATTTCCCTACATCGTTATCTGTGATTCAACCATGATGGTACATCCTGGTGTACCTCTATAGGAGCTTTTCTGGGATACATATCCAGGAGTGAAGATGTTAGGTCCTAAGGAAAACAGGTAATACCAGGCTTTTTAGAGTGGTTGTACCATATTACACTCAACCCATGTCCAGTGGCTTCATCAACATTGATATCATCGGACTAAATGCTGTCTTTCTGCCTCTCATCATACTGACGAGATGCTATTTTCAAATGTTTATTAGCCTTCTCTACGAAATGCCTATTCATTGAGTGGTTCATTTTTTTCTTTGAATGCTTATCTTTTTCTTGTTGACTTGTGTATATTTTGGACACTGATCTTTCAAATTATAAATAGCTTCTCCTGTCTTGTGGTTGTCTTTCATTGTTTTTAATGAAATTTATGCCCATCTCTTGATCATCAAGAGATAGGCATAAATACTTAATTTTCATTTTGTCAAATTCATCAGCCTTCTCCTTCATGGGTTGCTTATACTTGGGATGTGCCAGCAATGGATATGGGAAACAAAGGCAAAAGAAAGTTATTAAATTTCCTTACTGCCTACAGCCCATTGACAACCTCTAGCAACCCAACTGCCTCCATGTTGATACTTTGCTAAGGGCAAAAGGTAATCTTAGCCCAATCCCCAGGACCCTGTTAGTCTACTTTCACATATAAAAATTCCTTTGGAAACTTCCTTTATCTCTACCATTTAAGATACACTGGCGGTCACCCCCCAAGCATATGACCCACCAACAGACATCTGAAGGATCTCATGACTAAGGTTTTATTAGATGGTAATAAATGACCTTATCCCAACAATAGCTAGCTTCCTCAAGTCCTGAATACCTTACTTCCAAAATTCCTTAGAGACTCACTCTATCCCTAACCCCCTCCCAACTTGAAAGTATATAATGGACCTCTCCTCGTGACCACAGTATAGCTCCTTCTGCCCACAGATCCTGTCCCCGCATTTTCTTTCTTAAAACCGCCTTTGTGCACCAAAGACATCTCAAGAATTCTTTCTTGGCCATTGGCTCCAAACCCCAACATCTTTCCTACATCAGTTATCATTGTACTTATGACATATCTGTACACATTTGACACTGAATCCATTCCCACAGTTATTATTTCTCCTTCAAGTGAAAACATTTTTCTTACTTTTAATCATCTTTCTTACTGAAGCTATTACTCTAACCAAAGGGCTTCTGAAGCCTTTAAAAAAAATTGATTCCCAGCTTGGGATTATTGTCTATTTCTTGAAGTTGCTAACTTCCAAACACACAGGACGATATTATACTTTAGAAAAGAGATTTTTAAAACATAAAAAAGGGGCAACTCTTCCTTTGCCAAGAACTCGTGCGTTTTGTAATCCCACAAATCAAATGTAATAAATCATGAATCTTACTTGTATTTTACAGAAAAATACTCATTCATCTTTGACATCCGAGCTTTCTTTTTCTGCTGCCTTGTTTCAGGATTAAAGTCGGCTACCTGTGGTCCGGGGTTTTGAAACGCCAAGCATTTTAACTGCCGCTCTATCTGTTGCTATGAAACAGACAACGTATTCAGAGTAAGAACAGGATAATTTTGTTTTATGTTGTATGAAAGTAAACGTTCCATAACTTTTGCCATAATGTCATGGAAGTACAGATATTTCACCTACAGAAATAAACAGCTTAATTTGATTTTCAAAAGATGCTATGAATTTCCTCAAATTAGATGATTCTGAATCAAGAAATCCATGGTATAAAATTTATATAATAAATATATATATAAGGGTACCTGGTATAAGTGAGGTAACGGTACCTAATATATATATAAGGTACTGAGTAGCTCAGTCAGTGAGCCTCTGACTCCTGATCTTAGCTTGGGACTTTCTGGATTGTTGTTGTTGTTGTTTTTAAAAAATTTTATTAATTTATTTTAGAGACAGGGAGGGGCAGAGGGAGAGGAAGAGACAGTTCTTTTTTTTTTTTTTTTTTTAGATTTTATTTATTTATTTGACTGACAGAGATCACAAGCAGGCAGAGAGGCAGGCAGAGAGAGAGGAGGAAGCAGGCTCCTCGCTGAGCAGAGAGCCCCATACGGGGCTCAATCCCAGAACCCTGAGATCATGACCTGAGCCAAAGGTATAGGCTTTAACCCACTGAGCCACCCAGGCACCCCAAGAAGAGACAGTCTTAAGCAGACTCCACACTGAGCGCAGAGCCCCACACAGGGCTCAGTGTCATCACCGAGATTATGACCTGAGCCAAGATCAAGAGTTGGATGCTTAACCGTCTGTGCCACCCAGGTGCCCCTCAACCTGGGTATTGATGAATATGTTGTATTGATGTTGTATTGTTGCAAGTTCAAGCCCCATGTTGGGCTTCATTCTGGGCATGGGGCCTACTTTAAAACAAATACATATAAATATATATTTAGGCTTAAAAATATAAATATATATAAATATATAATATATACAAATATACATATACAATATTAAAAACAACCAAGCAGGGACACCTGGGTGGCTCAGTGGGTTAAAGCCTCTGCCTTCAGCTCAGGTCATGATCCCAGGGTCCCCGAATCGGGCTCTCTGCTCAGCAGGGAGCCTGCTTCCCACCCCCTCCCCCCACCCCCCCCCCCCCCCCCGTCCCTCTGCCCACTTGTGATCTCTGTCTGTCAAATAAAAAAACAAAGTCTTAAAAAAAAAAAAAAAAACCAAGCTGGAACAGAATTCCCTTTATACTTGCAAAATACCAGTTGGCTTCTGAAATCTGATGGGGATGAAAGTCCCAATTAGCGTTTATGGAGGACAGGAACAAGGGAGTAAAACCTTTCTGCAGCTGTTGGCTGGACAGACTCAGGTGGATTGTCTGAAATGTCTCAAGGCACAGTGAGAATCCAGGGGGCACACAGCCCCCTCCCCCGCCCCTGCCTTGGGTGTTCTGAGGTTCAGTTTCAGAACAATCACACCCCTGGGCGTGTAGACCCATCAGGGCTTTGCAGCTACCTGAAAGCTCTACTCTCAGTAAAAGCCAGATTTGAAAAGGAGAATTTTCCCAGAATGGCTTTCAAGAGCGTTAGTGGAACATTTCAAAAGACTTGACCTGGAGACATTTGCCATTGGAAAAGAAAGGGAGCTTAATGGAGAAGACAAGCCGCAAAGTAAACCCTGATAACTTATTTTAAAACTGTAGCACATGTATCAGGAGGGAAAGGAAGGTTCTTCTGAAAGATTTTAGAAGAATATAATCTGAAGGGCCCCCAAACACACAGGCTGACATACAAATGAAATACGTCACCTGGAAACAAAAGGGAAACTTTTAAAGTGTGAATTTCAGTGTAACAGATTAGTAACAGAATCTCAGCCTCATATGCTATTTAGCTTAATAATAGTCCAGGCTGTCCAAAATAATATAAATACATTTCTTTAAATTTTCACCTTGGTGTCGGGGGGGGGTGGGGCGGCGGGGGTAATAAACTTAACCTTACGAGACAATTCAACTTTGTACCGTCTGTTACCATTCTCAGTTCCCATGGCAAAAGTTCAGGAACAGAGAGACACGAGGGTAAGCCTTTCTGTGTCCAGATCTTGGCTCTGCCACTTGCTAGTGGTCAGCCTTGAGCAAGCTCTTACTTCTCTCAGACTTAGTGTCCCCTTTTTGCAAAACGGGGTAACAGGATTATCTTGGGAGAAGGATTTGGTGGATTAATATATGCAAAGATTTAGAATTACAGGGCGCCTGCGTGGCTCAGTCAGTTGAGTGCCTGCCTTGGGCTCAGGCCATGATCTCAGACTCCTGGGTTCGAATCCTACGTGGAGCTCCCTGCTCAGCGGGGAGTCTGCTTCTCCTTCTGCGTCTGCCCCCCCCCCCCCCCCCCCCCCCGCTCAAGCTCACGCTCTCTCTCCTTCGAATAAATATTAAATCTTTAAAAACACAGGGGAGAAAAGTTAGGTTTTTTTACAAAAATAAAAACACTGGACCCTATAAAAACACTATATTCTCCACAAATATTCTTCTCCAGGGGCAGGATTTTACTGCACAGAACACTGGGCTATAAAATCAAGGGAGGTGAGTGACAGAGAGAAGATGTGTGAAGTGTGACCAGCCCTGCCAGGAGAAGAGTGAAAAGTAGTAGGGGGGTAGGGGAGCCCCATCATCACAGAGCAGCAGAGAACCTTCCCCGTGAAATCCTGAGGGGACCCACATTCCACCCAAGTCCAGGCTCACCTCAGAGATCCCCAAGTTGAGCCCTCTCCAAATACCATGAACCCCTAAGATCCATTTGCCATACCAGTTGCTTTTGTCCAATCTGACAGTTTTTCTCAGGAGAACTTTGACCTGTGTGTCCCTCGTGAGTGGAACTGTTTTTGTCTGGTTGTTCATTCATTTCTGTTCACTGAAAAAAATTAACCGGAGGGGGCAAGTCGGGTAGAGGGGAAGTAGGATGTATTAATATCATATGTCCGCGGTAACTTCATCCTATAACTTTCTGGCTCTTTCCCTGTAGCTTTCTCTCTTGCAAAGCCAGGTTTCCTGAAAAAGCCATCAGCCCTCCTGGTTGCTTTTTTGCCACTCACTCTTAGATCTGGCATACTCAGCTCCCTCCCAACCCCGCCCTGCTCACACAACCACTTGACTGACATTCTTCTCTTCTGGGTGTCCCAGGAGCAAATCAAACGTACCTTTTACAGTTCTTGGCATTGAAGACCTTGCTGGAACAGGCAACACAGAGACCATCCACTTCTCTTGAAGAGGAGTATGAATTCTTAGACCTCTGTTCTTTCCCCCTTATGCTCAGTCCCTTGAAAAAAAGGAAGATGCACTGATGTCCTACTTCCCCGGTAACACTGTGAAAATCTTATCCACTCCGGTGGTTTCGGTGTCACCCTTTTGCAGAGAGAGTTTCCCAGGGGGTCTCAAAAATCCCTGACCTCCTCACTCACATTTTCTGACAAATTTCTAGTACAATGGGAGCTCAAGGGAAGGCATCGATTTTCCATAAAACCCAGCTGCAGACACGCCTGGAATTTACTTTGTTGTACACACAGGACACCAAGACGTGTGTGTGACTCACGTGAGGTCAGCACAAGATGCTAATCTCAAATTCACGGCCCAGGCTGCTCTGCAGTGCTCTCTCAGAAAGGACCAAGACCCACAGCCCTCTGATATTCTTCTCCCATATCCGCTACTGGTGCCGTCCTCAGGGCACTGTTTCTACCAAAGGAGCCTGAGTTGTGATTTACCAAGGAGGCCTGGGTCATATGGTGCCCCACTTGCCTGTCCGCTTGACGTTCCTTCTCTGTACTCCCAGGTTTGGGTCAGTCGACATTGACCGCCCACTCTCCAGTTTCCAGTATTAGGTCAAGAAGCTGATTTTTCTGGCTAAAATTAACAAGTCAGGAAATGACAGGTGTTGGCGAGGATGCGGAAAAAGGGGAACCCTCCTACACTGTTGGTGGGAATGAAAGCTGGTGCAGCCACTCTGGAAAACAGCATGGAGGTTCCTCAGAGAGTTGAAAATGGAGCTACCCTATGACCCAGCAATTGTACTACTGGGTATTTACCCTAAAGATAAAAATGTAGTGATCTGAAGGGGCAGTGCACCCGAATGTTTATAGCGGCAATGTCCATAATAGCCAAACTATGGAAAGAACCTAGATGTCCATCAACAGATGAATGCATAAAGAAGAAGTTTTATACACACACACACACACACACACACACACACACACAGGAATACTAAGCAGCCATCAAAAAATAAAATCTTGGGGGCACCTGGGTGGCTCAGTGGGTTAGGCCGCTGCCTTTGGCTCACGTCTTGATCTCAGGGTCTGCTCAGCAGGGAGCCTGCTTCCTCCCCTCTCTCTCTGCCTGCCTCTCTGCCTGCTTGTGATCTCTCTCTGTCAAATAAATAAATAAAATCTTAAAAAAAAAAAAAAAAACTTGCCATTTCCAATGACATACATGGAACTAGAGGGTATTATGCTCAGCAAAGTAAGTCAGTCAGAGAAAGACAATTATCATATGATCTCACGGATATGACGAATTTGAGAAGCAAGACAGAGGATCATAGGGGAGGGAGGGAAGAATGAGATAAGACGAAACCAGAGAGGGAGACAAGAGAGGGAGACAAACCATAAGAGACTCTTAATCTCAGGGAACAAACTGAGGGTTGCTGGAGGGGAGGGGTGTGGAGGGATGGGGTGGCTGGGGATGGACACTGGGGAGTGTATACGTGCTACGGTGAGCGCTGTGAATTTTGTAAGACTGATGAATCACAGACCTGTACCCCTGAAACAAATAATGCAATATATGTTAATAAAAAAAGAAGAAGAAGAAAAGGAAGCTGATTTTTCTTTCCTAGCATCCCTAACATTGATTTTCCTTGTCTTCTGCATGGCACAAAATCCACCCTCCAGATAGGATAGTAGAATTAACATTACTTACCCTTGACAAGGACAGCCTTAATGTTCCTGTCAGCTGGACAAAACCCCAGCCCAGGCTTCTCTTCCTGACTCTTGGCCCTGACCTCCTTTTCCTTAGAGCTTTTACTTGAGAAGACTCATCCCTGAGAATTCTTTCTCTGTCCCATTGAGATGTAAATCTTCTTTGAGCCTCTTGGCAGGTTTACAACCCAGGAATGTCTTCCTCAAAGATGAGGAGGCGTCAGAAAAATGGCGCCTACGTTCACCAGTCTCTGTGGGAAAGGCAGAAGCCTAACTTGCTAATTGGTGGGTGCCAATTAGCACACACAGGTGGCTTAATCACAGAGAACAACATTTGCAAACTCGGGAACAACTCCATGTGCTCCACACGTCCCATGATCTATCTCCCTCAAGTCCCTCAGCATTTTCCTTCCTTATTTTGTTTCACGCTGAGTTCACACGGACTTCCGGTCCCCCCAACCCCCATCATCACTGCCTTGAATAGAGTCTTCTTTGACAAAAGTTTAACTTTGTCTGGTGCAGTTGTGACTTTGATGACCGCCCGTGCCATTTCACATCTGATCAGCCAAACATTCTTGGGGAGCATTTTCCAATATGTCTAGAGATAAAATCACAGGGGGCTGTTTGAAGAATTGGAAATCCCCTGTTCAAGAGGATTTCAAATTGTCTCCAATGTGACCTCTGTCTCGACTTCCTAATTAAGCTCTCTTTTCTAGCTTAACTCTTAACTCAGGCAAAAGACCTGGTGGGCAAGGTGCCCCCTGATGGGAACAATACTACCTCCGTGAGCCAGGAAGACCCTGTGACTGACCCCAAGACAATGACACACTTGACCTCTACTGCCCACGTGCTCTTACCCACTAACCTTTGTCCCCCATTTTCCTCCTATAAAACTAAAAGTATCTCTAGCACTTTGGAGATGGGCTTTGGGATGTTCATCCACTGTCTTCCCGGGGTTTGCCTCATGGAAATAAATCCTTTCTTGTTGGACCACCACCCGTCTCTCTCAACTTTGTACTTGGTCAGCGGACAGTGGCCAAACCTGGTCTGTTTGGGAACCCCAGAGTCACCTCTAGGGCCCAGTTACCCTGTCAAATTCCAGGCCTGGGGTTATAATGTGCAGAGGAGAATCTTGGTAATCTGTATAATTAATGAGCCCCACAGGTGAATCCTCTCCCTAAGCCATGATGGGAGAAGATAGGCTAGGGAAAGTCGGTAGAATTTTCTGCATCCAATCTTGTCATCTGATCCTAAAAGTATTATCTGTGTTTTCTTCCTACACTCAAACGCATCTGAACCATTGTAGTTGTGTTAATATTCCTAAATCAGATATTTCTTTATCTCATTCCTATTAGAAGGTCTCAGTGACTTCCTTCTGCTAATAATATCCCACAAGCTCAACAAGGCAGAGAAGGTCCCTCATGGCTACCCCCAACCCATCTGCCTAGGCTCAGCTTCCCTCACACCTCCTCTCGGGCCAACCTTATGGGACCTCACCACTCCCATTAACAAACACACCTCCCATCTCTTACCTAACTCAGCCCTCGGCCTTTGAACCTTCACCTGAGTTCCAGGAAGCCTCTAGAAACCTCCCCTCCCTCTCTAGTCCTTGAAGGCCCCTCTTTCCTGGGGCTCTCTTTGGTGGTTCCTCAAGAAAATTCCTCCTCAAAGGGACCCTAAACACTCTACCATGTTCATGTAATACATTTTCCTCATTGTGGAAATACATACGACCTTATGACCATCTTTGCAATCTAGAATTTTTCCTAAGACAGCATCCATGTAACCACAAGGGGAGAAATGAATATCTTACGAAAACCTTCCACCTGAGAGGCTTTTTATTTAAGTCCTCTCTGGAATACAGTTCTCCACAAATAGGTTTGTGGGGGATGGATCTTGCCCCTTTATATTCCAAATAAATCAAAAGGAAATTATAATCGAATTTCACTGGGGACTGAAATTTAATTGGATTTTATTATAAGCCCAAATTATCTGTCCCACAAAAAATTAGTAATGAAAATGTGCAGAATTCCCCCCCATTTTTCCCTGCTTAGCTTAGCCCCCTTAGCAAGACAGGGGTTCTTAAGCGGAGAAGGAATGCAGGGCCCTTGATCTTGGATGAGGAAAGCATACAGTGCATGCTTCTTCCAACTAACCTCTAACTGAAATTCTGGCATTTCCTTCTATTGTAAAAGGCAGACAACAAATAAAAACAATGCTAGCAGGACTTGTGAATTTCTTGCCTGAGAAAACGCAGATGTTTTCATCACCCATTAGAGCTGCTGTAGATCTATTTCAAAATGTTATTTACACTTCTCACTTCTTCAGAATGATGGTAGCTCTTAGGCCCGCTGCTCAGATGTATTTGATAGGTTAATAATGAAACACATGCATTACTGCCACAGATTGTTTCTAACCTTTGGTAAGTGTATTTCCAGATAATTGGTTTCCTTTGCAACCTTACAGATTTTATTCCCTATGCTTGAAAATAGCATCCCTGGGGCGCCTGGCTGGCTTAGTCAAGGAGGTTCTTGATCTTGGGGTCATGAGTTTGAGCCTCATGTGGGGTGGAGAGATAATGTATTTATTTTTTTTAAGATTTTTTATTTATTTATCCACTTGACAGTGAGAGAGATCATAAGCAGGCAGAGAGGCAGGGAGGGGTGGGGGGGAAGCAGGTTCTCCGCCGAGCAGAGAACGTGATGCAGGACTCAATCCCAGGACCCTGAGATCATGACCTGAGCTGAAGGCAGAGGCTCAACCCACTGAGCCACCCAGGTACCCTGAGAGATAATTTAAATAAATAAAAAAATTTAAAAAAAACATTTAAAAAGGGCACCTGGGTGGCTCAGTGGTTGAGGGTCTGCCTTCGTTCGACTCAGGTTGTGATCAAGTCCCTCACTAGGCTCCCTGCTCAAGGGGAAGTCTCCTTCTCCTTCTCCCTTTGGCCCTCCCCATGCTCCTGTTCTCTCTCTCTCAAATAAATACGTTCTTAAAAAAATAATTAAAAAATAAAAACATTATTCTAAACAAACGAACATTCTCAGAAATTGTCCATAGATGTCACAGTTGATCAAAGGGGTCCAGGACACAAAAGTAACATGAAGAACCCTTGCAGAGATGCAGGGAGGCCCCCCTGCCCCAACTTCCACTGATTATAGAGTCAAAAAACCCCCACAGATTCTGGCCACAGAAGAGGCTCATCTTCAAGCCCAGGGTCGGCAGCAGCATGGTCTAGCCTAGGTTCCTGCAGTCAATAGAACACAAAGTAAAGGACGTCAGTTTGACCAGCTCTGTATTTTGTCCTAACAGTACATCTGAATGCATGCATCTGAAAGAACCGAAATACAGCCTAGCACAAAAAGAAGAGGCTCCCCTTGGGGCTGGGGTGGCATAGACTCTGGGAGCAGGGCTCCTACAAGCAGGGCCCAAGGATGAGACAACTCTTTAGTAGCAGGCTTGGGCTGGAATGGGAATCCACTGAGTCACTAAGAACATCAGGTAGAGTAGCAGACATTTTTTTCTTCATAGCAAGCTGGACTTCCTGGAGGAGGCAGTTCACCGGGAATACAAGTTCTGTAATTCACCAGATCAGGGACCTTGAGAAGCTCTGGAGTTCTATGAGGTCTTTAGCTCCAGAAGTAGTCTTGATACCTTTCCTTATCACCGCCAACCGCCCGCCCCCCACCTCCAGCAAGCCTGGAACAAGTACACAAGGCTCAGTAGACACCTCATGAATATTACGCTAGTGGATGCCAATGATTAGAGACCTACTATGTGTCAGGCATGGAGCTAAACATCCTACGTGTACTACTTCATTCAATTCCACGACAGCTGTGAATTAGATGATATCTCTATCGTTCAGACGACCAAACTGAGGCCCAGAAAGTTCCTTCTGGCCCCGTAGGTACACGTAGGCTACATGAGTTTGAAACCCAGATCTGTCTGGCTCCCTAGATGAAACTTTTTTCAGAGGGTTACACAGCGTTAAGGTTTGCTTTAATGATGGCCATCATGTCTACACAGGACGATGCCAAAGAAGGGGATGCAGTTCATGCCAGCCACACAGAGCCTTTCCAAAGAGAAACGTGGAGAAGGAATAAGGGAGGATATACGTCATAGAGCTTCTCAAAGTTGCCCCCACATCTCAAAGGGTGAGCTGAGAAAAGACTCCCACCTTAGGCACAGGAGCCCCACCTGATTTCAGGATGGAATTCTGAAGGCAGCACAAGAGAAGAAAGCCCTGAGGGGTGCCTGGCTGGCTCAGTCAGGAGAACATGCTCCGCTTGACCTTGCGGTCGTGGGTTCTGAGTGTAGAGGTGAAGGAGAAGGAGCAGGACGAGGAGGAGGAGGAGAAGAAGAGGAAGAAGAAGAAAGTCACGTGCCAACAAAATTACCTTGAAAATGCCTTCAGAAAATGCTACATAGGGAATAGATTGACCACAAATGAAGTAGTTGGCTTTTGCCAAGGAGCCTTCACAGATAAACTGTTGACCTTTAAACCTCAGAATCACATCCCCTGTCAAGCTGCTTGCTCTGCAGGGGCTTCGGGTACCGGGTCACTTCAGAAACAGCTCTGGGTCAGGGTCACTTTCCCGTTCACTCTGGGGCACCAGTCACGGATGAGAACAAGGGCAAAATGGCTCATGCTTATGAAGCCCCCACCCCCGGCACCATACAGCTGGATTTTTGAGGGCTGATTATATCTTGCATAAGGTGGAAAAAGTATTTTTTTTGACTTTTATCTCTAATGACACTAGCAGATTATCAAAGCAAAGAAAAACCTGCATTTACATCCTCGCTGAAAAGTTGGCCTCTGCTTTTATTCAGGAGCTGATAAAAAGCCATTGATTCTGAGACACTCTCTGTAAGACACTCTGCAGAAAAGATTTAGAAAAGACTCCATGTCGACATCCACGGGCAACATTCAAATGCATCATGCAGTAGTGACTTCATGGAAAAGTTTTCATGAAAATGTGTGAATCAAAGAGCAGATTTAAGCTGTTTTAATCCCATCCGGTATCCAGCCTTAGTTTCCTCTACTTGCTAAAAATGACAGGTCACTGAGGTAATTGACGGGTGAGATGGACCCCACCAGGGACGCGGGCGGGAGAGAGAAACAGCAGTGGTGCTGCTGATCAATTAAGCCATTCCCCTGCTGCTCCCTCCCAGCTCAGTCAGCTGTTTTCAAAGCCACAAAACCACACAAGAACCTCCCACAAAATCTTCGTGGCTATTTGTCTCTAAGAATGAATGGTAATTTGCATCCAAGCCTTTGGGAGTGCTCTTAAACAATGTAAATGCTTTAGAAACAGCTTGATTTACGAAATAGAAGTATATATCCTATGCTGTATTTTCTCTCTCTCTCTCCACCCCCCCCCCCCACACACACACCCTTCTGTGGCTCAGTGTAAAATAATGTGAAAACAGGGATAAGAGGGATGCCTGGGTGGCTCAGTCAGTGAAGTGTCTGATTCTTGATTTTGGCTCAGATCATGATCTCCAGGTCATGAGATGGAGACCCGTGTCTGGCTTCATGCTGGGCAGGGAATCTGCTTGAGATTCTCTCCCTTTGTCTCTCCTCTGCTTTCTATCTCCCTTGCCCCACCAAAAAAAAAAAAAAAAAAAAACCAAAAAATAAAAAATAAAAAGTGAAAACAAGTATCCTGTATTTAAAGTAATTTGAGGGGATGCCCAGCACAGATGGGTAAGTGACAGGAGCACAGAGTGACCGAGAGCTGTTCTTCCTGCTGCCGGAATGTGGCAATCTGCCATTGCTCTGAGACCAAACCCCCTTGCAAAACCCATCGGGGTCACTGAGCAGATCCACAGCTATGAGGGCCTCTCCCCTCACGCCTTCCTCATAACCTGGATCTCCTGAATTATATATTTTCACTGTTCCCTGCAGTTTTAAAGATTATAAAAGCCAGAAACCCGTGTGTATAGTCGGCCCTGTCAATGCAAAAGAGAGAAGGAAGGCGATTCTTTTAAGGAGATCAGAAGATTAGTCCATTTTCAGCTATAGGGGCCAAGGGCAGGCCACCCCTAAATGGACAACTGGATCATGAACATTATTTGAGGTAAAAGCCATCAAAACCCAGCAGATTAAAGAAAAGCTCTTTATCTCCCCTGTAACTGCCTGTTTGTACTAGGAAGAGAGCAATTAACAGACACTCCCCTCTACCTAAGAAACATAACTACATAACCAGGCAACCCCTTTGTTTTCCAAACATCTCCTCTCACCTTCCTGCCAATGGTCTTCCTCCTCTTGTATCTTCAGCCGCCTGCCCCTCTCTTTAGCTCCTATAAATCTCCCATTGCCTCACTCTCTTTGGAATTCCCATGTCCATGTGAATTCTCTGTTTAAATACTATTACATTTGATTTTCTCCTGTTAATCGGTCTGCTTTCGATTTGATTCTAAGCCCAGCTAGAAGAATCTTGAAGGGTAGAGGAAATTCTTCCTTCCCTGACACAGCATTGTCCTGGTAAGTACACTTCCAACCAGTCCTCCCACATTTTAAGTGCGGAGGTTCTTTGCTCCAGACCCTGAACATTCTCTTAAGCTCATTTCTTTGCTTCCATTTTTATTTCAGTCCATGCTGCCACCAAAGGACCCCAATTCTCTTCCACTCTTAACTACAACACATTAATACGGCAATATATTTTCAGAGTCAACGTCTGGTGGCCACCTTTCGCCTCATCTCTCTCTCCCAGCCTCAGAGGGGATACGGTGTAAATGCACCCTTAGAAAAGGATAGTTTTTGCGAGGACTGATCTCCTGCCTCTGTCACCCCTTCCTAAGGACAGTCGCTCGGCAAGCCCCGTGGCCAGTAGCAGAGAGAAAGTGCACATACCTTTCTGCTGGATGAAAAAGAAGGAAGAAATCCTGGAAACAAGAGAAACTATCCTTCCTTGTTTCCTTTGTTTTGCTGAGAAACCGTAGAGCCCTCTGGGGAGAAAGCCACAAGGCCTCCAAGGTGCTCCTTTTTTAACAATGGCCGAGAGGCGGAGAGGTGGGAAGCTGGAGAGGTGGGGGCTGGTTGGTAGTGTCAACTCTCTCTTCCACTGAGAGCCTATTCTAAAATTATACCACATCAGGGAATGATCGTTCATCTGTTCCTTCTTCTGGTCTCGAGCTTTAGTTTTGACCCTACTTTTGAGTCTCATATGTTGACTTCAAATGTTCAACTAATATTAACACCAATTTCCCGCTGGCTGTAATTATAGTTCAGTGTAAATAGCACACACATCTCCACATAGATACACACACACACACACACACACAGTATATAGAGAATAGAGTTTACATTATTATATTATTATATAATGTATATTATATAATTATATTAATACACTATCACTGTAAAATTGTATCTCTATATTATCTTTATTATTTATATTATTTATTTTATTATATACCATATATTATTTATATAATTTATATGTAACATATTATATATAATTTATATGATACATAATTATAGCATATATAATTTATATATGATATATTGTTTCTATTACATAGTCTTTATGTAATATATTTCATATTATCTATACATTTTTGAAAAGATAAATGAATAAAATAGTGTTCTTGGAAAGAATAAGCAGAGGAAAATCTTCACTTATAAGAGCCTTCAACCCATCTGGCAATGCTATAAAACCTTAAGGTTGTGCCAGGATTAAATATCTTTGATTTAAACCTCACATCCATTAAGCAACTGCTCTGTTTTTGAGATTACACAGTAAATTTTGCACATCAAAACTTAAAAATATATACATTTAAGCTAAAAACCATATAGGAAAGAACTGCGTTGTCCCAAGAGAAAATGAAATCATGTTTATAAGTTGTGCCTAAAATACATATTAATCTCTAAATCACAGCCCCCTCACTACCGGCCTCTGCTTCGAGAGCTAGGATATTGTGCTGTGAGTCATTAAAACTACTTCATGGCGGTTTCATACCCACCCCATTCATTTGTGAATTAGAGGGTACAAACAACCATTTCATTCTTAATTACTTTTGGTACAAAGAGCAAGGAAAAGAAACAAAATCTTCAGTTAGAAGAGAGTTTGTGACCCATCCGGCAATGATACTATTCCTTATATCCGTGAAGTTACGGCTACATTTTTGAGATTGCACAGGCATTTTTGCATATAAAAAGTTTGCCATCTTGCCATTTTAGGATTGCCAATGCCATCTTGCAAATTAAGGACTGAAACACCTCAAAGCGGCTAAAAATCCCACCAGGCTTTTTTGCAATCACACCTTACAAATATACATTCTTTGGCCCACATTTGGCTTTGTTCTTACACACCCGACCGGAAAAGGGACTCCTCCCTGATTTTACCACACAAGATGAACACAAAGAACAAACACATTATGGGCCAAATGCAAGGATAGGAATCTTCTGAAAACCAGATGGCGGAAAGTCTTTTAAAGAATAAGGATTTTCACCAACCCAAAGTCCCAACTGAAAATTTAAAAAAAAAAAAAAAAAAAAAAAAAATATATATATATATATATATATAGTTCTAAGAAAGAAAAGTGAACCAGAGGATTGAAAATTATTGCTTCCTCTTAGTTCTTCAACTTAAGAAGGAAAACAAATCATACAAAATAATTATCCTGTATGATTTCCAAGTTTCTCCCGCAAAATCTACTAGCTATTCAGACTAATGGCTCAACTGGCAAATCTTCAGAACTTTACATCATGTTTTCAAAAAGATAAACATTTAATCATAAAAGTTGGAGTATTTTTTAAAGTTAATAATATCTTGCAAATTTGCAACTCCTGAATTTATTGCAATTTTTTTTTAAGTAGGCTCTATGCCCGGCATGGGGCTTAAACTCGTGACACTGAGATCAAGACTTGTATCTCCACAGACTGAGCCAGCCAGGCATCCCATTAGTGCAATTTCAACATGACTTCTGCTAAGAAAATATTACTTTTTTTCCCTTTAGATAATGCTCAGGGTTTTGGGAGTAGAAATGGAAGGTAAAATAAAACTGGTTGCTTTTTTTGAATGAAGGATTCACATACTAAAACTCCCCTCAGTTCACATACTAATTCCCGTTTGTGAGTTGTACTACCTTATTATAGTAATTTGTAGCTAGCTGCATGTTAATGTGAAATATACACTGTATTTTACAAGCAACACGGCTCATAAGCTTATTTCTTGTAGTATCTTTTATTGTTGCGAAATATTGGAATGCCTATTTGTAGGCATGGGATACAATGCATCTGTGAGAAAAGAGTGAGGAAGATGTATTCCTATGCAGGGATATATATGCATATTTCCCTATGCAAGGATATAGAGTGATTACAGACTATAATAATTAATGAAAATGACAGAGTACGGTAGACTATCTACCCTCCATGTACCTATGCTCTACTAGTATAATACATAAGGATATGAGACAAGTTGTTACTTGTAGCCAAATAATTCCAGTCAACTCAATCTGATGTAGGGTGTGGCTTGGGAAATAATTAAAAAAGCCACCGGCTCTGAGAGTCGTCAGCATCTAGGGAAGGGCTGCCATGGGAAAGGTTACAGCTTTATCTGGCTAAATGTGTTAGCATCCTCAGCAGCTACCGAACAACCTCTCATGGGTTTGTTAGCCGACTAATGAAAAAAAAAACCCAATTGAGAATAATTCTTATTGTCTGGGCACTATCGCGGTAGGTTCACTGTGGCTGGTGTTTGATTAAGTAAGGTGCTGTTACACTATGAAACCGTGATGGGTTGTGCTTTTGAAAAGGAATCACCCAGGAGGTCCAGTGAGTGCATGGAACTCATAACCTGAGCCAGAAGCCATGGCCCCCTCTCCCCAGGTGGGGAGGGTGGGAAGTGGTTATCCATTACTGCTACTCACCCCATCATTCACTCAGCAGGCTTTGATTAAATACCTGTCATCGGTCAGGAACTGTGTGCAAGATAGCAACACCATTAAGACATGGCTCCTCTCCAGAGAGCTCACAAGTCTAGAAGGAGATATGTAATCAAAGACATACTACATGTGCATCACGATTGCTCAGGACACTGGGTGTTGGGGGGGGAAGGGGAGGGATTGAAGAGACACATGGCTTACCCTGGGGAGGGAGATGTCAAGGAGGGCTCCCGAGAAGAGGTGGCCATTGAGTGAATCTTGAAAAATGAATAGGGAAGGGGAACATGGGTGGCTCAGTCAGTTGGGTGGCTGTCTTCAGCTCAGATCATGATCCCAGGGTCCTGGGATGGAGCCCTGCTCTCTGCTCCATGGGGAGTCTGCTGCTCCCTCTCTCTCTGCCTGACTCTCTGCCTACTTGTGATCTCTCTCTGTCAAATAAATAAAATCTTAAAAAAAAAAAAAGAGAGAGAGAGAAAGAAAAGAAAAGAAAAAAAGAAAAATGAACAGGGAAAACCAGGCAGAGAGAGGGCATTCTAAGCAGATGGAACTGCTTGGAGCAGGAGCTAAATGTAGGAGAAGTCTATGTTTTCTGGAAGGGTCCAGTGGGAGGTGGAGTAGTTATCTGGGCTATGATAAGGCTGAAACCTTATCAGTAGGATCTGTGTATTTATACAGACTCTAATAAATGTCTTTCCCAAGATGAAACTGGAGGGGTTGGCAGGCAGAAGGGAAGGGAAAAGAAGGGAATCGGGGCATGTACGTAGTTCCAAGAGCTCTAGGAGTTCTGTTCTGGAAAACTAGGAAATGATTTTACACCTTTTTTTTTTTTTTAACCCGAACAGAGATCAATGTAAGTTTATATCATGTGCAAGTGAATAATTTTTTTCCAAAAGATCATTTTACTGTTATTAGTGTTAAACTGACTACTATGACTATATATTTACCATTGCTATTAGTGTAACTATTAGGTAAATATTGCTGTGCTAATTTCAGGTGCTAATGTCATAGAACCTGTATTACTTCACGGACTACTTCCTATTCTCCAGACAGTTTGTATTTACCATACCTCAAATTGTTTCTATTCTTTTCTTTTCTAGAAATGCCTTCCCGTCATGCCTTAAAAAGATAATAGACATACGTAGAGCATAAAACAGCTCTAAAATAGGCAACTTAGCATCGTGTATTAATTGCTGGGTTAGAGAGTGACTAGGTCGGGAGAGTAAAAATTTAACAATTTTGGGGATGCCTGGATGGCTCAGTTGGTTAAGCAACCGACTTGGTCTTGGCTTAGGATAGTGAGATGAAGCCCTGTGCTGAGCCCTTTGTCATGCTCCAAGCTCCACCTGGAACCTGCTGGAGATCTTTTCCACCTCCCTCTCCCTCTGCCCCACCTCCTGCTTTTACTCTCTCTCTTTCTAAAATAAATAAACAAAATCTTTTTTTTAAAAGATTTTGTTTATTTATTTGACAGAGAGAGATCACAAGTAGACAGAGAGGCAGGCAGAGAGAGAGAGGGAAGCAGGCTCCCCACTGAGCAGAGAGCCCGATGAGGGTCTCGATCCCAGGACCCTGAGATCATGACTTGAGCTGAAGGCAGCAGCTTAACCCACTGAGCCACCCAGGTGCCCCCAAAATCTTCTTTAAAAAAAATGTAACAATGTCATTATCAAATGCAGTTATGTAATACAAGGTAGCCATTAAAATGATACAGTGGAAAGGTACTTGTTGGCAGGAAGAAAGATACAGTGTGATTCATTTCAAAATCAAAATCTAGAAGGTATTTCTTTTTTCCTAGAGACGATTTTGGTAAATCACATTTTCTAGGAGTTTAACCATTTTTCCAGATTTTCAAAGTTATTGACATAAATTTGTTCAAAACATCATTATGTTTTCTTTTATGTCTGAAGTATCTGTAGTTATGTCTTCCTTTTTATTCCTATTGCTATATCATGCCTACTCTCTTAAACATTTCTCATCCTGTTAAAGGAAAATCTTCCTTCCTTCCTCCCTCTTTCTTTTTTCTTTCCTCTTCTTTTTCTTTCTTTCTTTCTTTCTACATTTCTAAATTTCTGTCTGTCTGTCTCATCCTTCCTTCCTTCCTTCTTTTCATTCATTCATTCATTCATTCATTTCATTCTTAATTATTTTTTCTCTTTTATTCTTTCTATTTGGGGTATGTTTGTGTTATTTTTCTATTGTCTTAAGATGTATGCTTACCTTGTTAGTTCTCATTCCTTTTTTTTCCCTAATAAAAGCATTTGTGGATGTATATCTCATTAGGTCTGCTTCTGCCAGGTCAATTTATTTCTTATCTTTTTCTCTCCTTTTATTTCTTTTGAGTCCTGCGTATAATTTGATCTCTGCTTTCAAAGAAGAAATGTTTTCTGAACTTTTTATTCCATGTCGAAGTTTGTTCCTATTTTCTTTGTCTTTCTGGTATATTTCTTCTCCCATGTGTTCTTTATCAGTTATTTGTTATTTATCTTCCAGTGCCTCTGTGGAGGTACCATACGGATCTTTTCAGATTATCTGGAATCTCTGCATGGAGGCCATTCATTCTGGCTATTTGATGAAGGAGAACGGGAAGAGGGACAGAGGGACTGGGGAGATGAACCCGGGGGGGAACGTAACGGGAGAGGTATATTCACTTGGAAATTTTCCCACCGACCCCTTCTTGGGCATAAGGCTCTATACGTACTCCTGGCTTATAGTTAAGCTTGGAATGCCCCTGGTCCTATCACTGATTAAGGCTGGTACTCAGAGGGCTGACTACCATCTATCCTGCCTCCTACTCCCTACCATTCCAGTAGCAAAGTAGCTTGCCTCTTCATGTCCCATTCTGTTCCATTTTCTCTGTCACTCCTTGATGTCTCTCAGGCCCCAGCGATGCTCAGAAAGCCTGTATGAGGCTTGCAATTCCAAGGGTTTCCAGTTTCCCTCAGGGTGCCCCATGCAATGTGGAAGTGCGTATTGGTAAAGAGCCATAGAACCATACGTTTGCTCTCTGATGTCTTCCACAACTGGGTTCAAATTTGCCTTATTTAGCAGTAATTATTCTTGGACCGTGCTTTTCTGATGGCGTTCTGTTTCCTAGGTGCACAGAATAATGAGTTTTCAACTCTGTTTAATAAACCTGCCTATATCTACCAGCCCAGCTTCAGACTCAAACCCGGTTTCTCTGCCTTCAGTCCTTCAAATCTTCACATAAGCACGACCATAGTCATAGCCTCCTAAAATGGGTCCCATTGTGTCCCTTTCCTCCTCTAACACCTCGGTGATGCTCTGTGATCCTCAGCACATATTTCAGGCTTCTGTGATGTGACCTAAGTCTCCTTTCCTTCCATCAACCCGACTTCCATTATTCATTCCTAAATGCCAGGACTGTCCCCACCTCCAGGACCCACTTGTGTTTTTCTTGTAGTCCTGCTGCTCGATTAGGATAAGCCCCCCTGCTTCTGTGTTTCCAAGCTTATATTTCTAGTTAGTTCTATACACATGCTTGTCCCCTCCTGGATCTCCAAGGCCTCTCTGTCCTATAATATGTGTCTCAGCAACTAGCACATTGGGGCTCAAGATACATCCACTAGCAGAGAAGCATGATGTCACATTTACCAGTGGGAAGGGTAATGGGGGGGGGTGTCTGTTTCCTGTGATTCTGAGCAATATTAGGCACTTTTCAGGATCTTTTACACTCCCCTAACCCTACCTCTATTCCACCTTGCCCAGTTAAACTGGAACCTAAAATTCCTGCCTCAGATAGGACAAGTGAATCACCCAATAGTCCCTCCCCATGAATCTTAGACCCAAAGTAGGTCCTCTCCTTTCACCTCTGCCACAGCCTAAACCAACACAGCGTTGATCTCAAATTTGTGTTAAAGAAGAAAAACAAACACTGACACAAGCCACAATGAAAAGACAACAGATTCTCATGTGTGTGTGTACAAGGAAATGTCATTAAGAGCAGCAGGTATCTCTGGGTTTTTGTTTTACCCTTTGTTATCTCCTACACGGACCCATTTCCTAGAATAAACGTATATTTTACAATTTTATAAGTAGTAATATGTATTTTTAAAAGGTCTCAGAATAAACGCCGTTCTCATGGGAGGTGCAAAATCAAGATGTCCAGCAGATGGCGCAAAACCTCAACCCAGAAAGAAAACATCCTTAAACCACTTCAAGAATGCGGTCCTGGAGGGCACGTTTCTCAGTGACCAAAGATCAGTCAAGACCGGCTCCAGAATTTTCATGTCCATTAAATATAATTTGTTGGACTGCTTCTACACCCACAGGTGAGTCATTTCATAGGTAAGTGATGGGCCTCTGAGAAGGGCATGTGTAGGACCTATGGATTCTGCAGAGCAAGGCCATGGGCGTAGAAGATCCTTGAGGAATGAACAAGTGAGATGTCAGTGTGAGGCTCTGGAGATCATGGAGTCCATTAGTTCTCAAACATCGTTTTGAGATTTTTCTCTAAATCCACCCCAACGTGTGAAACTGACAAAACGGGACCTGTCCTAACGAAATAGAGTTTGGGGACAAGAGCCATGCTGAGCCTTCCTTTGCCCGAGTCCTCCCACCCCCACTGCTGGCCGACATAATCAAGAATGCGCTATACCTCGTCAACAGCTATGGAATCCATAAAATAGTTTCAAGAAGCCCTAGAGAAAATCATTAAGGCAGTGCCATACTTTCAAGTTACTAGCGAGAGAAAGGAGTACTCAGAGGAGGAGACTTCCCAATTAGAAATGGGAAATATAGGGGCGCCTGGGTGGCTCAGTCCGTTAAGTATCTGCCTTCAGCTCAGGTCATGATCTCCAGGGTTCTCGGATTGAGCCCTGAATTGGGCTCCCCACTCAGCAGGGAGTCTGTTTCTCCCTCTCCCCACCATTCCTGCACTCGCATATTCTGCCTCTCAAATAAACAAATAAAATTTTAAAAAATAGATCCGATTCTTGATTGGTTCTTGATTAGGTCTTGATCTCAAGATTGTGGGTTTGTTAGGTCCCCCAATAATGGGTCCGTGATTAAAGGAGCGAGAGACTGATACAAAGCGAAGGTCAAGCATCGAGAATCAAACTGAACATTCGGGGCCATGCCTCTTAGAGAGAGGGTGACCTCTCTCTGCTTCACAGACTAGCTTTTAAGGGCAAAGGCCATGTGGTTGGGCCTGGCCACGCATAGATGGCCAATGAAATTGTAACACACAGAGAAAGTTGCACAGTCATGTTAGGTCATACATAAGTGACCAATTGAATTACAATTTACCCTAGTAGATATTTGAATTAGCCTATCACCTTGGTCAGAATTGGCACCCAAAAGGCCCCCCAGAGGGCGGGGCCCATATTCCTTGGTAACTAGGGAGACAGTATGCATCCCCCCACTGATCAGATATCTCCACCTGGCCTGACGCACCCTTGTATTTGGGCTTTGTTACCCGGGACTGGTTTCCCCGGACTGTTTTTGAGTAAGTCCCTTGGGGGAAGAAGGGAAGGGACAGTTTAAGGGTTAAACAACAAGGTTATTGCTTAACCTGGATGGAAGTGTTCTGGCTAACATAGGTCCTTACAGGTTTGGGCCCTGCCTTGGGCTCTGTGCTAGGTGTGGAGCCTACTTGAAAAAGAGAAAGAAAGAAAGAAAGGGAGGGAGGGAGAAAGAGAGAAGAAAGAAAGAAAGAAAGAAAGAAAGAAAGAAAGAAAGAAAGAAAGAAAGAAAATATATACAAAGAAAAATATCATTACTAGCTCTCGAAGAAAAACTCAAAATGCATCAACAAATTAAGCAGTCATATGTTGCAGGAATTTGACTTCTGCATTTAGAATTGCTATTAAATTAAATTTCTGATATTTTAAACTTTGGATTCACTTAAATCCTTTCTACGGCCGTGTGGTTTATGAAAACCGCAGGAACAGAACATTTCAGCTAAAGCTAGCTTTCATGATTAATACGAGTGTATTCATGAGTTATATTTACATCAGTGAAGTTTACTTCTATCAAGAAAGTATCCTCAGGCTATATTTCCTGGATAATCTATAATTTCTTTAAAGTTTTATTTATTTACTTAAATGAATTTACTTAAATCACTACACCCAGCATGGGGCTTGAACTCTCGACCCCAAGATCAAGAGTCACAGGTTCTTGTGACTGAGCCAGCCAGGTGCCTCTGTAATCAACAATTTTCAAATTCACTTGTAAGCCAAAGCAAATCATGATTTGAAAGCATGAAACTTGTTATTTTAGAACTTTGATCATTCCCTAAAAATCTAGGTTAATATTGTTTGCAAAGTAGGTGCAACAACCTATTAAAATACATTTGCCTTAAGCTACTTTTCAATACAAGTCCAAATTTAACTTTCTTACACAAGTCATTCTTGGGAAGCGGTTTTTTTTTTGTTTTGTTTTGCTTTGTTTGTTTTGAATGGCCGCATCTGGGTGAAGCCCTGCCTGTTTTTCTGGGAGCTGACACCCTATTGCAGTTCTGGTCCACAGTAGGTGTGTGCGGATTAAAAGCTTTCAAATAAGGCTTGCCAGCATATAATAGTATCTTAACCATGTCCTAAATTAAAAGGTAAAAGAAAATCCCAAAGTAAATGAGGGTTGGCAGGAAACAGAGTGGGTTTTCAGTTCTGGCTTCTGCTTCTGAGGGTGCTGAAGCCTTAAGCCTTCCTTCCCCCATGTCTTAAAATCCGAACAATTCCACTGGCCAGAGCCAGTTGTTTCCCCCCGTATGATGTTAGGACAGGACTCTCCAAACACACCTCGGCTTTGTCATCTCTGCCAGCAGGGGGCGCTGTGGGTCACCAGAAGGCTGCCCTGGGGACAAGGGACTTGCCTGGTCCTCTTTGCTTCCAGCTCTACCAGCATCACCCCAGCAATGACTTTTTCTCTTTTACCTTTTCAGTTCCTTATACGTCAATTTTAAAAAATAATAAGTTCTTTCAGTCCGAAAAAAGCAAAGCTGGTTTGGGTTTTCCTGATTGAACCCTGACTGTTGGCGGCAGACTCCCAGGAAACAGACTGTCAAGGTGGGATTCTGATCATGCCCGTGACTTTGGACAGAGCACTGACACCTCCATCAGTCAGGTTAGTTACAAGGAGGTACCTACTGAACGAAGCAAGTGCCTCCAGGGACCCAGTGCCTGCTGGGTTTGGCCACTGTCGCTGCAAAGATGTCAGGTGGCTATTTCTGAGTGTGCTGGACGCTTACGAGAAGACAATGACTAGCTCGAGTCTTAGAGAACCGGACACCTTCAAAGGCATTTCTAGAAGCAGCTCCTAATTCTCACGGGACCCAGAGTTTCAGCCCAAGTCTAATTCACAGCCTTCCAAGTCCAGACTGAGAGTCAGGCCACTGATTAAGGAGAACTGAGACCCTGAGATTTGCAATGAGGACACCCAGGGGGACTCCAAGGAAACAGAAACTCATATTCCTGGCCCCAGATTCTGCACGCCGCTAACGGCAACCTTTGTCCTTTATCCCCCAGCCCTAGGGGAAGAGCGGATTTCCATGCTCTAACTTGGGGGTCTTTTGCTTTTTGACTTCTCTTAATCTCTAACATTAAAATCACATCTACTGGACACACACCCTCATAGGGTATTTTGAGGAGAAGAGGAAGTGTGTAGGGCACACAGCTCAGTAGCTGGCTCGCGGAGGGTACTCACTGAGCAAGTGTTCTAATGCTGGCCCCAGCTTTCTCTACTGCAAAACGTCACTTCTGGTGAGTGGGTCAAACTTCTCTTTACGTATTTATAATAGGAGTGTATTTTCTGTGAAGTCTGGGGATGTGTTGACCCAGGAGCAGGGAGAGATGAGACCACCCACCTTACGGAAGAAACAAGTACTCTCCCCTTGCCTGGCTTTTGCAGCAGTTCATAAATACTGAAGCCACATTAAGAAGGCTTTCTGCTCGCTGCTGAGGTCCAAGAAACACCTTCTGAAGAAGATCCTACCTGTTTTCTGCTACGGGGCGTTCTTAGGACAATCTCCTAAAGGTGGCCTCACACCCTTGGCATCGCTAAGGATTGTTCAGTTTCATAGGAACCCATGGAACTGTCAGACTGTGTTGATCCCAAGTAAGTGATGCTAATGTTGAGGGGCCATTCTAGATCATAGGACGCTCACCACTATGAGGGCAGCAAAGAAGAAACTCATGCAAACACCAAGCTTAGTAAGTACCCTCTTGCTTTACTAACCTGTATCTATGTACTCCCTGGGTACAGGACGCAGCAAGTCTTCCAAATAGAATACATTCCGCAGCTTGGCATTGTTCGTGGGAGAAAGTAAAGAGAGAGGTCGTCTTGGCCTTATCTCTGTGGCTGTTTCTTTTCTGAGGGGTGGGGTGTGGGGATGGAATTAACATGCAGTTTAGCCTAGGACAGGCAGGTGTTCACATACACACCAGTTATGCACAAACCCCTACATATGCTGGGTTCCATTATACACACCTACACAAATAACCCTTTTTCACAAAATACGCTTTTAGCAAAGTAAGTTATAATATACTTTTAAGAATACAGTTTGGGGGCACCTGGGTGGCTTGGTGGGTGAAAGCCTGTGCCTTCGGCTCAGGTCCTAATCCCAGGGTCCTGGGATCGAGCCCCATATTGGGCTCCCTGCTCAGCAGGGAACCTGCTTCCCTCCTGCCCCTCACCAGCCTCTCTGCCTACTTGTGAACTCTCTTGTCAAATAAATAAATAAAATCTTAAAAAAAAAAGAATACAGTTTGAATATGAAAAGCCTCTTTTTCTTTTTCTTTTTTTTTTTAAAGCAGGCTCCACGCCCAGCATGAAGCCCAGTGTGGGGCTCTAACTCACGACCCTGAGATCAAGACCGGAGCTGAGATCAAGACTCAGATGCTTAACCAACTGAGTCACCCACCTGCTCCAGGAAAATTTCTATTAAAAAAAAAAAAATACAAAGCCTGTCATTATTTAACATTTTAGAAATAAAAAAGAAATAAAAAAAGGATAATTTTATTTTCTAAATAAAATTTAGAAAAAAAACCATTTTAGAAATAAAATAAAAAAGAGAAATGTTTAAGAAATGTTTATTAATTTTTAGAAAAGCAGCAGTAAATCCAGTATATGATAACATAAATAAATTTTACAAAATACTTTTTTACAAAAATATCCCCCACAAAATAGCAGAATGGCATTGTCTGGCTTCACAGAAGTGGCTGGAGTCTCAGATCTGCTTCTACATTCAATCTGCTCCTACATTCAATATGTGTTCTTTTGGTTGATGTATATGAAGAAAGTGTGACCTTAATTAAGAGTATTTTAATAGCTTTTCTAGATAATTATAGACACTCTTCTTTGAAACTATACCACAACTGGACACCTGTAGTTTTTAAAAGATTGGTTGCAGTGTACAATCTGAAACCATATAAATAAGTGTTTTCATGCTCTGCTACAGTAAAATCCAATGGAAAAATAAAAGCCTTTAATTTATTATTTGGAATATCCTGACCCAAAGATAGGATGATATGAACTTTGAAAATAGAGCAGGAACTCCATTTTTCATTCCCTGCCTCTAAATCCCATTTGGAATTCTTAAGTCATGTTATGGCACCCAAGTCAAACCAGATTTCATTCATCTAGTTCGATATTCTCCAATGAAAGGAATAGGAACCGATGTTTGCACCTTGCAGAGAGATTTTATTAAATCAAGATAGTCCTACTTAAACCTACATAGCTCTATGGCAGGCATCGTGTGCTATAACTTCTAACTGAAGTACCATTTATCAATAGTTGTGTGAAATGGCAATATACAATTTAGGTATTAATGTAGCATAGATTAAGTCAAATTGTTGCCATGGTGGCTTCAAGGTTACATTCATTCATGTATGTAAAAAGGCTTTTCCAAAAGACTCAGTTGAGTCTTAAGTTTTAATAACTTTGCAAGCCTAAGTGCTACATACTTACATACAAGTTTCAAATAAACTGCATTTGAAAATTTAACATTTGCATTTATTTTACATTTACACAGCTTTGTTAACTTTGGGTAACATTGTTTTCTATATTTTAAGGGTTTATTCCCTCTGGATTGTTTTTTATTCATTTGAGAGATAGCATGTGCCAGATGTGGGACTCGATCTCAGGATGCTGGGATCAACACCTGAGCTGAAATCAGACGCTTAACCGACTGAGCCACCCAGGTGCCCCAGTCCCTTTGGTTCAAGATGGAAAATATTGGCTGAAACAAGACATTAAGTCTTTGGGGACAACTTATATTTTCAGTTTGTGCTTATTGAAATGTTTAACAGATTAACTTTAAGACTTGGCTGTTACCAAGTTTAAATGAAAAAATGGTTTGAAAGAAAAATATATTGCAGTTTTGATTAAAAAATAATTCTTGTATTTATTTATTTATTTATTTTTATATAAATGCAACATACAAACTTTATTTAACAAAAGTAACAGGTTAAGTCAAACAGGCACTTACATTAAAGAGAAAAACCAACTAGAAATTTTATCTTAAACACCTTCTAGTAACCTACTTGCCATTGCATTTAACTGAGCTCTGTTGCTGTGAAGAATACAGCTCATGCACAGGTATGGATCAACAATTTGTACATTTTTCAATATTCACTGAATACTACCCTTATATACACATATACATTAAATTTGAAAAAGACTTAATTGACAATCCCCAGGTAGACTTCATTTTTGTTGCTCTTTTGGAAGAGGTCGTCGAAAGAGAAGAATATGTGGTTCTGGCTCGTGAATCATGTAGTGAACCCAGCCTAGACTCTGTTGGACGCCAAGTCTCCTCCACTCCTCTTCCGACATCAGATGGGTTTTCGGGACTTGTTTGGAAAGTTCTCTGGGTAACATGACATGCCGGTACTCGTAGTGCTCATCAAAGTACTTGTCCGAGTAGTAGATCGGCTTGTGGGCCATGCTGCGGGCGGGCGGGAGCGTCGGGCCGCACGACCGCCTCTCCCCAGGGCAACGACTCGACTGCGACCAACCGACCACAGGCCCCCCTCTTGTATTTATTTTTAAATTTAGTTTATTTAATCACACATTTGTAGAAAAGGTGAAATTACAAGAAAAATATTTTTCACCCGGAATCCTTCAAAGTAAGTTGTCCCTTGATGACCCATTCATTCACCTGTCCATTTGGAGAGGTGTGTTATAGTTAGGTAGAAGATATCCCTGACCTACAACGGGGATATCTTCTACCTAACTGTAACACACCTGTCCAAGTGGGAAAATTAACATTGTACATTTCTAGTATCTAACCCTCAGACTCCATTCAGATGTTTCCAGTTGTCCCATTAATGTTGTGTATTATAAAAGGATCCAGCTCAGAATTCCATGTTACTTTGTTGTTATGTATCTTTAACTCCTTCAGTCTAAAAATGGTCCCCTCTCTTTCCTATACTTCCGTGACCTTGTGGCTTTTGAAGACTATTTCGTGGCCTGTCCCTTAGTTAGGGCTTGTCTGCTGTTTCCTCGTGGTTAGATTCATGTGATACCAATTTGTCAAGGATCAGGATTTGACATGTTCCCATCAGACCTTGAGTACTTCCTTGTCTTTTGGTACAAAAATACGTTCCCTCTCAAATTGTCCCTTTCCTGCCAAGGCCCTGAGATCAGTCATTTGTCTGAGAAGCTCTGGTTCATATGGCCTTTAGTAGCCAACATCTGGGCTGTGCTCACTGTCAGTAGGAAGTTGCTGCCCCAGGCCCCCTCAGTTGAGAAGGTAAGGTCAATGTTGACATGTATATCTATATCCATTTCTGTACCTACATATATCTGCATCTCTTTGCCTATAGAGAAAGAGTAAGATGTGTCTACACACATTTCCGTCTCTGTGTATGACTCTATCCCTATGTTGAGAACGATGAGGACTGTTCACATCAGTACCTCCAATTCCAGCCCAGTGACCGAAGTTTCATTCCAGATCTCTCTTTTTCAGTGTTTGCTCTGCTCTTCTCCAATGGTGAGATACCCGGGTCCTATGATCATTTGCATATTTTGGTACTTGGTTCCTTCACCTGTGGTAACCGAGCTCCCATCGCTGCTCTGCCGCATCCCATGTGATGCCCTCCTCACCATCCTCAGGCTCTGATACCTCATGCTGGGACACTGCCCTAGCCCAGGAAGTCCTCTTCACCCCACCCCACTAGGACTTGGACTCCCCATTCTCACCCTGTTTGGGCTCCGACTCTCCATGTCATAAGCCCCCTCCCTGCTGTGTGCTTATCCTACTCACTTCCTTGGGCTCTGCCATCTTGCACCAAGCTGCTCTCCACTGCGTGGACCGTCTGCTTTGTCCACCCAAGCTCTTCCACCCATTTCAGGTCATGGGGCTCCACAGCTCCCCCTTGGCTCTCCCTGGTGTAGAGACCTGTCTTCTTCTCACCTTAAGGACCAACCTGCTTATGAAAGGAGGAGAAGAGGAAAAGCCCAAGTAATTCCTAGATAATGTGTGTTGTAAAGAATATATTTGCTGAATGTTGTTGGAATCCAGAGAAGAGCTGGTTGGAGGCAATATTACTTCCATAGTCTCCAATGCTGATTCCAGATTCTCTGTGTGGGGAGGAGATAGTTCTACTTATTGCAAGTCCCACATAAGGCTTTGCTTTGGACTTACTATTTCTGCTAGAGTTTGGATGGAGACAAGATGCCATTTGTTGAGGTAAAGAGGAAAATAATCAAGATTTCCCTCTTAAATCTCATCTCATTTTCCTTCTTCCTTCATTCCTCAGAATAAAATTGCTGTGCAGCTTGACCCCAGAGCTTTACCTTACCCACTATCTCTCGAGCCTGCAAGACCAAGGCCTTTGTTCTCTCACTTAAGAGTCAATGATGGGAAGTCACCGAATGGATCTGAGCAGGAAAAAGGCAGGAGATTGTGAGGCAAACGTTTCGTTTCTAATTACCGAATGGAAAAAAGGCATGACCATGTTGTCCATCTTAACGTTTTTCTAGGGCGAGTGGTTTAAAGCAGACAGTGGATGCATCAGAGAAACTGTTTTATAGTTGGGGCGCTAAATGATAGGCTGGTTCATCGGTTAAGAAATTATTTACACCATTTACACAACTTTGCCTCAGTTTCGCTCCCTGACTTACTGCAATCACTGTCATTAATCAATAATTACTCCATTTTATACTAAATCTAAGTATGATGTAAGAAAACATAATGCCTATCGGGAATAGCCTGCTTCTTCCATGTAAGAAAAAATGTTCATTATGCAAAGTTCTGTTCCCTATTTAGAGGAAGGACTATAAACCAAATATTTGGGCACTTGAGAAACACTTTCAGGGCTGTTAAAATATCACAGAAGCTACTATGTAACCATATTTTGATTTTCAACAGATGGCCTGGAGCTCCAAGCCTAGATGCTTCTCTGGTGGGATCAGTGTTGGCGTCACCCAAACGGGGTGACCACGGTCAGAGCCACTGAGGGCACAGCAGGGTGGCAAGACTGAGGAAGGGGGACGCAGACAGCCATGCAGGAGGCAGGCAGGGGTTCTTGGAGAGGGAGAAGGAAGCCCAAGGGAAACAAGGAGGGAGAGGAAGACGAGGAAGAGAAAAGCAAGAGAGAAGGCATGTGGCATGGTTACTGTAAATTGAGACCATGACCGAAGGAATGATAGGAAACAGAGAACAAATGTTCTAGAAAACACCGGAAGATACCTCGCACACAACAGTTCGAAGACATGGTAATATTTTATTGCTTAAGTTTTACATTTCTAAATTTAGAGAAAAAGCTCTCTGACCTATGACCCATGGTCAAAGTCTGAGGGACCGGGGCTTTGGTTGGTTTTCAGGACCACATCCCAGACCTCCAACTCATGCAGGGAGCATCTTCTTGTGAAGGGGATCCAAAAGGCAACTCTGGTTTTTTGCATTCTCATTTGTGGCTGCATCAACTTACACAAGGGGGAGGGAAACCCGAGATCACAGGGCCTTGAGCTTATACAACGTATTTGAAGGTTTTTTTAACCGACATGGTTCTTAATCTTTACATCCCTCTGAGGTAGATCGGAGATCTGTAGTTTCTTCTTACCCCCATTCTATTAAAGCAGAATCCAAATGAAAACAGAATTACATCAAACACACACAAAGTCTAGAGTGGGACGATTTGCCTTGGCCATCCTGATTTAGTTCGGGGTAAGAGAACTCAGCCAATTCCTGATGTGGTAACCGATGAACGCGTTTCCAGTTGTCCCCACCACAAGCAGGTTCAACTTGGCCAAATGAAACCACGTTTCCAACTTCGTCCCCTGAGTGCATAGCTGAAGAGTGTGGTCTGGTTAGCCTTTTTGTTCTCTTTCTCTTTATGTGACCACCTCCCTTTATGTGGAAGTTCAGTCCCGCATGGCTACCATCTATTGACATCCTTATGTTTGCTCCTAAACTTGGGCTGAGTGAGTGTCCAGCCCACAGGAAGGGATGAGGTCTCCGGCTTTAGGAAGTTTCCTTCTTGTCCTTCCGGCCTCCATAACCCGAAGGGCACTTTATGGATCCTGCGATCTGGGTTCTTTTAGGGACACCCTAAACTTCAGTGGCCTGTAAGGTGTGGCACAATGTGATAGGCCCTGTGGGAAGAGAGAAATGGGCAGAAGACCCACGTCTGGTCCTTAAGGCACGTCATGTGGCTCCTACAACAATCTGTTCCTTCTTCTTAAAATGTTTTTGCCTTGGCCTCTCTATGTCCTCGTGAGTATTATTTTTCTGGCTTCTCTTTCTTTGCCCTGTTGTGTTATTGGCTCATGACCCTTTTACATATTGAACTCCGTAAACCCCAGAGCATTACAAGTCTGTGTTTCCCTCGGAGAAGAATGTGTTCCATGGGCCAAGCATCTAATACTCCGCTGGCTTTCCCGACAGAATAAGCAAGGCTTTCTGAGGTGCATTTGGTTTCAGGAGGCACCCCGGAGTCAATTCTGTGGCTTCACAGCCCAGCGTGAAGAGAAATCTTCCCCTGGGTTGGCAGCATCCTCGGGAATCACGGAGTCTCAGGGCCAAACGTGACAGCCTGGGAAGAACAGAAGGACTGGGAGGAGCGAACGTGACTGACAGAGGAATAACAACACATGTAGGTTTGCAGACTCACGAAGCCCTGGGAGACCCAAGTGGGAGCGGAATCCATCCACGCAGGCTGGAAGGGCGCCCGTTACGCGTTCCTCCGTAGCCATGCCGTCATCCTGGCACTGCGCCTCTTGTTTTCCAGATTTTTGTTCTTTATTGTCTGTAATTTGGCATGGACCGTGAGCCTCTGGTGCTCTTCCAACATGTTGCCGAAAAACTGCTGTAGCTGCAAGCACCAAGGGATGGCGGGTCAGTGCAAACTCGTGTCTCGTCGACACAGAATAAGGCAATGTTCCCGTGGAGGAGCGATGGGACTTTTGTAAATGGCGCGCGCAGGGCGGCCAGGGTGGGAAGGAAGGTGCTGTCCCCGGACTGTGGGTTCCTGGGGGAGGCCCTGCCTGAGAACAAGGAATGAAGACCACGCCTACCCTGAAGAATCAGGGGTAGACCAGAAGCCCCGTGAAGAGGGCGCTTCATCTCTTTGCTCCCAGCACTACACCCCGGGAGCCCAGAGCAGGTGCTCGGTAGCGACCCACCGAATGCATCCTGGATGTTACACCGTGTGTATGGACGGACACACGGGGAGGTCTTCTCTTATCTCCAAAGAAATCCTGCAGCTTCCAGACCTCAAAACTGGCACCTGATATCCATGCCTTCACAAGTGTTATCGTTTATTTAGGAGAACTTAGAGACTGGGCTTGTCCACTGGCCAGAGGCCATCACTGACTCAGCTCTAGCATTTAGTTACAGGAACATCTGCCAGACCCCAGTGAACTAATAAGTCATATTGCACGAAGTCTACTTCTGTGTCACTGGATTCAAACTTATTTTTCTTCCCAATTTTTATTTAAATTCTCATTTGTTAACACATCGTGTAATAGTGATTTTGGGGGTAGATTTAGTGATTCATCACTTATATGTAACACCTTGGGCTCATCACAAGTGCCATCCTTAATGCCCATCCCCCACCTAGCCCATCCCCCACCCACCCACCTCCCTCCATCAACCTTGTTTATTGTCTATTGTTAACAGTCTCTTATGGTTTACTTCCCTCTCTCCTCTTTTTCTTTCCCCTTGTCATGTGTTCATTTGTTTTCTTTCTTAAATTATACATATGTGTGAAATCATATGGTACTGGTCTTTCTTTCTCTGCCCAACTTCTTTTGCTTAGCTGTATGCTCTCTAGCTCCAACCATACTGTTGCAAAAGGCAAGATTTCACTCTTTTTGATGGCTGAGTAATATTCCATTGTGTATCTATAGAGATCACATCTTCTTTATCCATTCATCAGTCCATGGGCATCTAGGCTCTTTCCATAGTTTGGCTTTTGTTGATAATGCTGCTGTGAACAGCAGGGGGCATGTACCCCTTAGAATCTGTATTTTGTATCCTTTGGGCAAACATCTAGTAGCGCAATCGGTGGATTACAGGGTAGTGCTATATTTAACTTTTTGAGGAAACTCCATACTGTGTTCCTGCATTGGAACTTAGAACATATGAGATGACAGTGTATCTACACCAGCTCACACATGTCACTTAAACCCTAATGTACTTGAAATTGAGGAGTAATAGGGCCATTCAGTCCAATTACCACATAAAAGAAAAGTAAGTTTCTTTTTCTTTCTTTTTTTTTTTTTTGACATTTTCTTTTTTTATTTGAGAGAGAGAGAAAGTGAGATCATGAGCAGGGGGAAAGGATGGGGAGAGAAGCTGACTCCCCAGGTGAACAGGGAGCCCAATGTGAAACTCGATCCCAGGACTCTGGGATGGTGACTGAGCCGAGGGCAGCCACTTAACCAACTGAGCCAGCCATGTGCCCAAAAAGTAAATTTTGACCAAAAAGTAGTTGAAGGGACCAGAAACAAGTCTCCTGCCCTCTCTCCCACAGCTGCCCACAGCCCTGGACCACCTGTAATGTGGGGGAGGGGGGTCAGTGTTTGTGGGATTGTGGGTGGGGCTTCATGCATGCTGGGAGCATGAGGCCATATTCTCTCTGGGGGGAGTATGAAGACCAGAACAAGAGATGTGGAGAGTGTATAGACCCTGCACTGTTCTAGAAGGAGAAGGCAGGCATGCAACTTCTCATTTCCGTTTTAGTCATTATTTTCAAGATGATCCCATCAACAGACAGATGATAGTGGGACTATAATCTATAGGTGATCAACAAGCTTTGACAAGAATATTCATAGTAGCTAATTTACTTGTTTTCAAAATGGCAAAATTTCACTACGGCTCCATGTACAGTTGCTTTTTTTTTTTTTCTTTAAAGAAACTATCAGCGACTCTAGAGTTTTGGAACTCTGAGGACTGCAAAATTTATACGCACTTTGTTCATTCATGAAACGACAACAACAACAAAAATTCCCTGGGTTCTGTAGCTACAAAGATGAACTGAGGCCATGTAGAAGATGTTGGCACAAACTCAGCCTTCCTTCCGGAGCCTTCCTTCTAGGGTGTCTGGCTGTGTCCTTCCGTCTCCTTTCTAGGGAATCCCTGATAATCCCTGAGGCAGCTCAGCCTCAGGCAGGCCAAAACCCACACAAACAGAATTCCTTCAGGAATTCGTGATTCTTCCTCTTTCATAACAACAACTGTATACTCCTGGGTGGCTCAGTCAGTTAAGTGTCTGCCTTTGGCTCAGGCTGTGATCCCGGAGTCCTGGGACTGAGTCTCACATCAGGCTCCTGGCCCAGCTCCCGGGGAGCCTGCTTCTCCCTCTGCCTGCTGCTCTCCCTGCTTGTGCTCTCTCTCTCTGACAAATAAATAAATAATAATGGTAAAAAAAAATAACAATGACATAGCTGACTGCTTCTCTCTCTCTCTTTTTTTTTTTTGGCTCATGATCAAACTTCAGGCCTTTATGACCTACATGTTTATTGGTTTTGCTAGGACAGCATAGCTGATTTTCCTTTTTTTTTTTTTTTTTCATTTTTCCTTTAAACCAGGTCACTGTGTGGAGTGGACCCAGCAAGCTCCTATTCCATCTCCCTGCTCCAAAAATCCATTTAATATCTTATCCTTGGATAGAGGATACATCCGATATTAACCTGATAGGAACCCATACTCCCCTTGATCTCAGCCAAAAGGCCAAGAAGCGACTGATTTTTCCTTTCTTATTTATACAGGCCCTTTCTGTTTGTATTAAAATAGTTCCGGGCCATGGTGTTTAATTTGAGCTCAGACTTTTTTTTCAAAACAATTTACTGAACTCTACCAAGATGAAGCTGACGAACAATAAACTGTGTTCACTTAAAATGTGACAAGGGAACGGGTGGTGATCATCGCATATGCTCGTAACACAGAGCTGGGGTCAAGGTACAGTGAAGCACATTTCCATCATCCACATACTCCTTCAGGCCCTCTCCAATCCAGCTCTCCCTCCCTCCCAGGCAATCCCTGATCTTCTTTTTGTCCCGAGAGATTATATTGCATTTCCTAGAACGTGTCTGTTTTGTTTTTTTTTTTAAGATTTTATTTATTTATTTGACAGAGAGAGATCCCAAGTACGCAGAGAGGCAGGCAGAGAGAGAGAGAGGAGGAAGCAGGCTCCCCGCTGAGCAGAGAGCCCGATGCAGGACTCGATCCCAGGACCCTGAGATCATGACCCGAGCCGAAGGCAGCAGCTTAACCCACTGAGCCACCCAGGCGCCCCTGGTTTTGTTTTCTTAACGCAGCATCATCATCTTGAGATGTATTCATGTTATTACAAAAACTTATTCTTTTTTTTTTAATTGCAGGATAGGATAACCTGGTGTGGACGTATTATGTTTTCCTGATCTATTCACCTCTCGCTGAGTGTTTGGGTGGTTTCCAGTTTTTGGCTGATGTGATTAATGCTGCCATGAACATTTATGTAACAAGTCTTGGTGTGGATATGGGTTTTAGTTCCTCTTGAGTAAACACCCAAAGATGGAATTGTTAGGTCCTACGTGTGTAAGTAACACTTTAAAGACGGCCTGTTTTCCAAAGTAGTTGTACCATGTTAATGTCTCACCAGCAGAAAACGAGAGCTCTAAGTGTTTCACATCTTTGCTGGTGTTTGGTGTTGTAAGTCTTTCTAATTTCACCTATGCTACTAGATGTGTAGAGGTTGTATTAATAGATTACCCTTGTTTTATTGTGTGTGTGTGTGTGTGTGTGTGTGTGTGTGTGTGTCTGTGTCTGTGTGTGTGTGTTAGAAGGGTATTTGCTTTGGCCCCTAAGTTTACTTTCTGGTTACAGGATCCCCTCTTCTTTCCGGAACTACTCCTCCCCTGAATCCCATGGCTATGGGTTCCAAATGGAGGCACACAACCCAGGCTGAGCCACTGGAGTATTTCATTCCACACCCCCAACCCCTACGGTGACTGGTGCATGTGGACCCGAGGAGGACCAACTAGAGTCATTCTGTGAGGCTGGAACTTGAAGCTGGGGGGTGGGGTGGCGGGCAGGGACTCCTCCTCCTGCAAGTAAGAGGGCTAAGGATGACAGAAACCTGGAGCTACGTTTACCTCCTGTGGAGAAAGGCCACCTAAGTAAGAAGAAATTCAGGCCGGGAGGGAGCAGAGCCCAAAAATGACAATTAGGGGTGGCTGGCTGGTTCAGGCAGTAGAGTGTGTGACTCTTGATCTCAGGTTTGTGAGTTCAAGCCCTACACTGGGTGGAGAGATTACTTTAAAAGTAAAATCTTCAAAAAAGAAAAAGAAATAGCCAGGTCTCTTCTAGGGTCTAGAATACAGGTCTGACTCAATTGTGATCTCCCTCCTCAGGGAGCTCCTTAAAAGTCTCAGGGAGCAGACCTATTTATACCCTAATTAGAGTATAAGGTGGTTAGTGCTATGATACAGGTACTCATAAGATAACTGAAGAGGGGTGGTTGGGTTTTGGACACTGGGGATGAAAGACCCCCTCTCCCCTTGCTAAAGGCTTGTTTAAGTAACCTGAACCTGATGTCCCCACAGCACCCCCTATCCCCTTGCTGAAGGCTTGATTGTCCCCATAGCCGGATGGCAACACATACCAGGATGTCTATTGTCTGTGATCACCCGGTCTGTCAAAAGAAAAGACAAATGAGGAATAGAGTGTACCTGGGACTTTCCAGAGTGCTGAGCCAAGGCCCGCCAGAACAATCGGCTGTGTCCTTGCCTTAAACCCAGTGCCTGACAATGCTTGATTTCAGTTGACCAATCAGATCCCTGTAACCAAGCATCTGCTTCTGTAAGCTCGCTTCCCGCCACCCCAACCCTGCCCTATATAATCTGCTCCCCAACTTAGCCCGGCGCGCTCAGCCCACAAAGGCTGATGCGTCCGCAGGCGCCTGTGTAACCAATAAACCTCTTGCAACTTGCATCCGGTGGAGGCTTGGTGTCTGCTTCTTGGGTGCGGATCGAGGGTCTTTCAGGGAGGGTATGTGCTATGAAGTGCTGTGAAGTGTGTAAGCCTGACAATTTACAGGAGCAAATAATATATTATATGTTAATAAAAATGATTAATGAAAAAAAGAGTTTTACAAATACAAAACACAAACAAACAAACAAAAATCACTGAAGAGCACGCAGGAGGAGAGAATATAAATCAGCTAACTGACAAATTCCTAGACTAGGTGGTTGGAGCACGGCCTTAAGGGATAACTAGGAATTATCCAGCCAAAGACAGGCACGGGGAAGTCACCCAAAGCAGAAGACAGAATGTTTCCAAAACCCGGAAAATATGAAACAAGAATAATTTAAGAAAATCTAGAGGCAAAGTGTTGGGGAGCATCTGACACTCTCATTCTCCTACACTCGGTGGTGAGGTGGACAAAAAATGAAGCCAGAGAGGCAGGCGGGGTTCAGGTTATTATGAAAAGAGTAAAACTGTCTTCTCAACACTGTGCTGAGTTCTGGAAGCTTCCACAGTGGGGCAAGGACTGGCGGCTATATGAGGGCGGGGGTGCAGAGAGGAGCTGCCCCAGGCAGACAGTGCTCACCAGAGTTCACTGCAGATCCAGGGAGGTGAGGAAGGATGGGGTCCAATCCTCTAGAAGCAAGAATGGTCTCTATTTCAGGAGCAAGATGGAATTAAAAACCATTTCCTGCACACAGTGAAAATCATCCCAATGGGAGCAGAGAGTATCATCATTCAAATAAGCCTGTTGCTTTCAGTTTTAGCAACTCCCAATTACATGAACAATGGCTTCTAAATTATCATTGTAATTCAAAATACCTACAGTACTCACCTCTGTAATCTGCAAGTCTGTACTGATGGTTCTCCCTATTATATTCATGAGAGTAACCAGTGATTGTGTTCCATACCTGCAAAGCAACAAGATGCTAGTCAGAGGTGGAGAATGGTTTGCAAGACAAAGCTGTGTTTTATTGGGGGGGAGGGGGCGGTAAATGCTAAGTGCACAGCCCCTGTTGATTCCTATCTCCCAAATCGAAGCAAAAATACATATGAACTAGTTTAGCTTCATCATTTAATAAGATATCTATTATATAGAAGATTTTATCAGCACTAAGTAAATAAAATACAGGTAAATATTGATTTGTGTCCATAGAGTTCTGAAAGCTTTCTTTAAATATGAAAAGCTCCTCTTCAAAACTGCAACTGTTCTTAACTTTTTAAATGAGGTGTTCAAACAGAGGTCACGTACCTCAGACTAAGACAACTTACAAGGGGTAAGTAAATATGGAAATTACGCCCCTTAAAAAATAGTAATTAATATGGGATCAGTTTCAGAAACTCAGGCTAACCTACCCTGAGAACTTATGTAAAATTTTGCATTTGTATATGCTTTTTTGAAGAAAGCATCTACGTCCTTGAAGATTCTCAACATGTTGGTGATCACGGAAGGGCTAAGTACTCCAGCTTTACTTTCCCTCAAACACGCACCATGATTGAAACTTCCCCTCTAGGTTCATGCCCTTGAATGTCCAACAAAGATCATGCAGGAAAAAAACAAAACAAAACAACAACAGAACAAAACAAAACAACAACAACAACAAAACCATAAGAAATATTGTTGCGGAAAAACAACAGATACATACCCGCCCGAAGCCTTGCTGTGGTTAAAAAGGTAAATAAAGACTTTGGGATGCATTAAAGAAGAAAGAAAATTAAAATAGGGTTAATGTTTTGGACTGAGCAAGAAAGGGTTGCCATTCTGTTCTACTGATAGTAGACAGTTAATACACACGATTGACTGACTTCAAAAACGTACACTTGAAATTAAAAATTGCAACAGTTGATGTTGGCATAACACCTAAAGGTAAGAGAAAACGGTGTTTTTGGTCTTTTTTAAGTTCTTCACGGTAACTTAAGCTGTGTCTCCTTGAGCAAAGGGAAGGATGAGACAGTCTCCATATAAACACTGCTGTTTCCATAGGCAGAGAGGACATACCTCTTAGCTCTCCATTTTAATTGACCACGTATTAAAAGCCTGTGGAATGAGTCAGGAAATCTGGCAAAATTTGGAAAGAAAGGAAGGAAGGAAGGAGGGAGTGAGGGAAGGAAGAAAAAGAAAGGAAAGGAAACTACTTAGGGCCCTAAACGTGTGATTTGCTACCAGACGGAGGAGGAAGACTACCCAGAGAGACAGGACTGGGTTTGAAATGACCTTGGGCAATTTGTAAAGGGACTAAGATATAGTGAGAAGAATCGTTCTGGAGAGGAAAGGGGATGCTGTGTGTTGAAGCACCTATCAGGGTCCCTGGCCCACTTCATCTCTTCCTGTTTTGCAAATTGCAAGAAGAGGTATTTAAGATTTTATTTATTCATTTGAGAGTGCGAGTGAGAGAGAGAGAGAGAGAGAGAGAGAGAAAGCACGGGCGGGGGTGGGGGAGAGGCAGAGGAAGAAACAGGCCCCCCACTGAACAGAGAGCCCAATGCAGGGCTCCATCCCAGGACCCTAGGATCATGACGTGAACAGAAGGCAGACGCTTAACCAATGGAGCCGCCCAGGCGCCCCAAGAAGAGGTATTTTTTGACACAGAGAAGATTTGTCCCTCTTGTTGAGAGAGCAATCTCTGAAATACTACTGCATAAAAATAGGCACATTTCAAATAGTTTATCTGCCAGTGGTCAGATACACGCTAATTCATACAGAGACCAGAGCCAACCTGTGTCAGTAGAGTTACTGTTTTAAAAATCTGGTAACATTCCATGCCAGTGTGGTTACAGGGATTTTGGGCCACTCTCCTCTGGCTCACCTTCTGTCTCTTTCCTCTCTTAAATTTCCCCTCCCTTGTGATCCCTTTCCCCGCCATGTCTTTTTTCCCGGGACAAGCGTAGCCACTAGGCAAGTACAGGGCCAAGGCATCCAGCCTGATCTAGGGACAGATGGTGGGCACCGGCCCCTTTGAGCTTGGGGGCGCCTCTCCGTAAACATCTGACTTTTCTCTGCTCGTGTTCCTATTTCTCTGTTCAGCTATATGCTCCCCATTAGGAAACCCAACAGAGAGGAAGCGGGAATGTGTGCAAGTTTTCATGCTTAGGACTCTCGCCAATATAGCTCATGCATCTGAAGAAGAAATCAACGGTTTGGTGAAGAGGAAGGGGGTAAGATTCCTTTTGGGTCAGTTGAGTTTGAAAATGATCATACTTTATTCTACACTCAGGTAAAGCTGGGTTTTCCTGGAGACTGTGAAGCCTACATGGTTTTAAGAAAACCAGAAGCATGGGATGCCCGGGTGGCTCAGCCAGTTGGGCATCTGCCTTCAGCTTAGGTCATGATCCCGGGGTCATGGGATTGAATCCCATGTTGGGCTCCCTGCTCAGCAGAGAGCATGCTTATTCCTCTGCCTGTTGCTCTCCTTGCCTCGACTCTCTTTCTCTGACACATAAATAAATAAAATATTTGGGGGAAAAAAAAGCCAAAAGCACTTGACCAGATGATAGGACACAAACACCATTTCTACCGTCTACAGCAACAACTCATACAAATCCAATGCTTCCTCTCTATCCACACATTCTTCCATGAGACCCATCCACAGCTATGAGGCCAGACACATCTTTCCCTCAACCGCAAGATGTCTTTGAGCTCAATGAAGTTTCCCTCCCTAGGATCGGGACTCAAAAGGTCATCTTTGGCCCAACAAGGACCTTAGATACTCCACAGCAACCACTGCAATGCTCCGAACATGGGAGTGAGGGGCAGGACCAAACCGAAGTTGTTGGCCTCCATACAAGTATTCCCAACCACAGTTTCAGATCAGGCTTCCTGGGAAGAAGGCGGAGCCTGGGTGAGGCGAGCAGATGTTCTTGCACTGTTGAAGACCAGTGTCTACGGCTCAAACACTTGACCAGCCCCGTTCCCTCTGTTCCAGAGCCCCAAGTTCCAGTCACCTCCTGTGACTGGTCCCAAGTCAGACACTCAGTCCTCCCCCACCCCCCAGCCCTGGCATTTCCTAGCACCCTCATGGATGCAGAAGCTCATTTTTTCCCACTGCTTGTTCAAATCTCACTCAAGTCCCAGTCTTCTCTTTGGGTCCCTACCCCTTCTCCAGCTCTTCTCTTATCGAATTTATCAGATAGCATACCTTCATCACTTTATACCCCCGACGAGAGCTTAAACTACCTGGATTTTGGCATGGAAAGACGAGAACTTTTTATAGGTGAAGGAACCTTGGGATTGATCAAATACGCTACCTCTCAGCTTATACAAAGGGAAACCAAGGCCAACGTGTTAGCTAACAGGAAAACAACAAACAGTTGTTCTAGTTACATTCCAGATGGGAGTACTGGAGAATTTGGTTTCTCATCTGCTTCTCTCGCAGGACAACTGATCTCCTGGCAAAATGACCCTCCGTTTACATGACACAGATGATAAGAAGCAGGATTACAGCCCTGAAGGGCAGGAAAAAGCATATGGAAAACTATAGATTTCCTTCTGCGGGGTTTCTTGGGGTCTTTATGATGCTAGCATATACTGTGAATTTGCAAAAAGTGGAGGTTAATACAAACTGCTCCCAAACTGATGGGGCTACTGTCTTTCTTGTTTCTAGAAAGCTTATCAGCGTGTTTTATGAATGAGGCTCGGTGGAACATACTAGAGCAACATGAATTTCATAGCTAACTTGCTAGTAATCAGTCACATATCAGGAAGTTCAGAATGCCTTTTTCACATAATTAATGTAAAATGCAATTTGTCAGAGCCATTTGTGTATTTATCCTTTATGTTATCTTTATTAATATATGAAGACTGATAACATGCTAGTCTTCACATCAAATATAACTGTTCAAATAAGTGATGATTTAAATGTTCTGATTTCAAAGCACTTTTTTTTTTGGCGTTGTAAAGGAGTTCAATACATTTACAAAAGAAAAACATTTTGTTCTATAAGAAAGTCCTATTCATATATATATATATATATTTTTTAGAGATGGGGGGCTGGGTACATGGTGGGAGAGAGAGGGTGGGGGAGGGAAAAAGAAAAAAACATAAGCAGGCTCCACCCCCAGCATGTAGCCCTACAAGAGGCTTGATCTTATGACCCTGAGACCATGATCTGAGCCAAAACCAAGAGTGGGAATGCTTAACCAATAGAGCCACCCAGGAACCACCCCCTGCATTCTCATTCTTAAACATTTGCATTCTAAATATACATTCTCTTCCAAAAGGATCAACTTATTTACAAAATTTATCTCCCCAGTTTACAGGTGTTTGGACCTGATAACAGACCCTTTCTACCTGCTAACTCTAGGATATGTAAGGACTTGGAGGATGCATTATTCTTTCCAGAATGTAGGATTAAGTCATGCTCTGGAAAGATCAGCCATCAGAGAAAGGCATGCTGTCGGATTTTTACATGTTCATGTATATTTCACCCAACAGGGGGCTATGAAGCAAGCAGATTTAATCTTAAAAGGTGAGAGATATGGCCAGTTCAAGAATATGGAACCCAGATATGTGAAAGGTCTCTGATAGGTAAGACAGAACCACAGCCAGGCGGACGTAGTCATGAACACTGCTGTTTCTTGAAACACAGTGGTCTACCTCAGAAAATAAGTGAGTGGTTGGTGAGCACTCATGCCAATAAAACATGACTTGCTCTACTCTATGTCTCTGATGACAAACTTCTTAAGGGGCACAGTGGGGAAACTGAGGTAGGTATAATCCCAGGCAAACTCATTTTCATACAGAAAGCTGAAACTGAGGGTAAGTGTCCTTCTCTTCCACAGATGAGATGAAATGCAAGAAATAGCATCACTTCTCTGGTCAAGGCAAAGGACTTTTGTGAACTAGCCCAACTAAGGCTGAGCGCCTAGCACAGAACCAATGACCTGTATGAAAGAGAGGTCTCGTATTTCCTTCTTACCTTTCACTCACAGCTTGCCAATTGTTGACTAGAAAGTCCTTTGCAATGTACCGGCCCACTTCCGCCGCCGCCACCACTTCAATGACATTTGTCTCATTAAAAGCGAAAGGCGATGCAGTAATGGCATACTCCAAGTACCTGCAAGGAAGCATTTGCAGAAAATAAATGTGCAGGGATGCCTGGGTGGCTCAGTGGGTTAAGCATCTGCCTCGGGCTCAGGTCATGATCCCAGGGTCCTGGGATTGAGTCCCACATCGGGCTCCTTGCTCCACAGGGAGCCTGCTTCTCCCTCTGCCTCTGCCTGACTATACTCTCTCTTTCTTGCTGACAAATAAATAAATAAATAAATAAAATCTTTAAATAAAGAAAATAAATGGGCAAACACTATCCAATAGAAAGAGTGAATTTCCACAAGTTGACCTAAAATTCTATATGGTGCCAACTCAGTAAGGCACAAACAGGTATTTTCTGAGTTCCTGTTTTTTCTCCCTTTGGTTCATTAATTGCATTCCTCTACCAGGAACTTCCAAGACCAGTTGACCGTAATCACCTGTTGAGTATCCTTGGGTCTCTACTGCAGCTCATTGCATAAGCGAGTTGAATCCTTTCCTCTTCCTTTGTTTTATTTGCATACATGTTCAACAGGAAGTCCCATTCTTCCTCGCTTCCCAAGGCAATGCCATAACATAAGATGACACTTTTAATCGGAGAAGGTATTCTGTAAGGTAGAACATGCAATGGTATTTCTCATAGTCGTCACGTTATGTATTTACTTAGGGTGTTCTACTTTTGGAAGGATATATCCAGAAAAAAAATGTTGAGATCTCAGGTACGAAGATCAAAAGTAGGGCTCGAGAAAGTCAACTGCAGAAACGTCATGAGCATTAATATTGCGAGAAAAGAACATCAGATTAGTTTAGAAGCTAAGGGGTTCTAAGAAAGAAGGAAATTATCATAGTTCGATCAATGTACGTTGATAATTCAGCTTGGGTGCATATCTTTTTTTTTTTTGAAGTAATTTCCATACCCAACACAGGGTTTGAACTCACAACCTTGAGATCAAGAGTCAGAGGCTCTACCAAGGGAGCCAGCCTGGAATGCGTCATCTCAGGTGTTACGATCACATTTCCTAAAAGTCCACCTGAGGTCATGCATTAAAGGTAATAGAGTAAAACCAGAAAGACAGTCTTCGTGTCAGCTGTCCGTGGGAATACAAACTCATAGAGAATGCGCTCCTTGGACACACTTACATATACATCACAGTAGTAAACCATCAAAGAACCACCAAAATAAGACTCCAGACACACGCAGCTGCTTCTTAGGGGATGTACTGACGACGAGTAGCCCAGGGTACAACTCACTGTGTAAATTCGAATCTGCTGTCATGTGCAGACCTACCGTAGGCAATGCCAAAAAAAGGGGGTGGGGTGGGGCTATTGGAAAACAAATAGGAGACAGACTACCCAAGAGAAAATAAAACCATCACTCCCAGAAAGAGAACATCAAAAAGGTAGAGAAATTATTGCTGTTGAAATAGGACAGAACCGGGACGCCTGGGTGGCTCAGTGGGTTAAGCCTCTGCCTTCAGCTCAGGTCATGATCTCAGGGTCCAGGGATCGAGTCCCACATTGGACTCTCTGCTCAGCAGGGAGCCTGCTTCCCCTCCTTTCTCTCTGCCTGCCTTTCTGTCTACTTGTGATCTCTCTCTCTGTCAAATAAATAAATAAAATCTTAAAAAAAAAAGAAAAAGAAAGAAAGAACTAGGAAAGAACCAAGGGCAAGCCAATGTGCGTCTTACTCATTCTCTGGCTGGTTCGTCCAGTTTTTGAAGAGTTCCCTTGATAGCTGAAGACAGTCTTCAAGGCCCAACCAGCATGCCGTTTCAAAAAGTTTTTCCAGGGCTACTCTTAAAGGAAAGCACAGAGAAAAACATTTTGTTTTGCTACGTTTACTGCACTTATTTTTTTTTCCTTTCTCCAACTGCGTGTGTTTCGTGAGAGGATGGGTTTATTTTAAAATATCCTTCTAATAACCACCGGGTTTGTGAAAAAAAAAAAAAATTAGCTTTTGTGGATGGCAGACTTATTTAGGGCTCAGAGAAATATTTGCTGAGAAGCTCTCAGGCACCAAATAAACTCCAAAGACTGGTATTTTTTTGAAAGTCGGAAATAAATTATCGCCATCCTCCATCTCCCTCAAACACACGCAGGAGTACACACAGTCCGCATCTGCTATCAATTTATTTTTCCTCTCTTTTTACAATAATTGTCTTATGAAGAGAAAGAAAAAAGACTTGAGAGCATTTGATCTAATACCCTGAAAAATGAAGTTCTTTCTCTTTACACGGAAAGGAGAGGGAAGAGTTTCTTTTCTTTCCACAATGCTCTTTCCCTCGCTAGAACTTTTGTTCCTTCCTCTGCTCTGTCTGGCGAGTTATGTTCATGTCCAGATAAAGAATAGAGATTTCTGTTTTGTTTTGTTTGTTGTTTTGACAGCTGAGAAATGGTATACATTTTCTTTCGGAACAAAATAAGTTCAAAAGGATACAGTGAAAAACAGTAATTGATCCAGAGAAGCGATGTCTGGAGGCATCGCTCTTCATACTCCCGAGTCTCTCCAACTTGGATTCAGAGGTAAAGGAATTCAAACGGGCCATAAGTTTCCAGAAAATGCAAGAGCCAAATGGGGTTGCTCCACCCTCCATTTGCAACCTCGGCCCCGCCTGACCTTCCGATAAGGAGAAGGAAGGATGGCCAAGGGTGGAGGACCTCCGAAAGACGGTTCTGAGCATTTCTACACCCTCCCTCTCTCTCCCTCCCCACCCCAAGTTGGATGCAGCAAGACGGGATTCTCTACAAGTACACAATTCTCCAAGGTTCCTCGGAAGACAAATGGCCCTGGGAAGCTACCAAAAGTAGGTCACTTGAGTCCAGTTCAGGGGAGCTAAGGATATGGCTGGCTAACATCTGTGGTGCCTGAGTGAGCACACTTCTGCCTTCCTGTTCAGGCACCCAACCCGACTGCCCACGGACTGTCCCACTAGTCCTCACTGTCTCCCATTTACATGTCTAGTCAACCCTGTGTCCTTCTAGTCACGTGCCTGAGCACACAAATGTCTCCCTTCTTGGAAGGATACTCTTGAGAGAGAATAATTAATTTTGTCTATTTTGTATTTTTTGCTCGGTCTGGTTGATTTCAGCCTGATTTTGATCAGAGCTGTAAACAGAATTCCTGTACCGTCGCAGATAACAAATTCCCTCCCTAAATCTAGAAGTTCCCCTCCGGTACCTCCCACTCCCTACAGATCTTGGGTCACGGGAAGGTCAGGGGTACCGCAGCCCGATTTTTACCTTTAACCTCCTTCCCAGACCGCCAGGACAACATGCTTACTGCCCTCACCAAACCAATCACATGGAAATCATTTGCAATACTTACTCGTGCTCACACACAAGTGACTGAAATATTCCAGGCAACTCCTCTCATATTTGTATAAGGAATGATTGAGTTTTTGTCATTAATAACAAACAGAAGGGACTTTTTTCTCTGGTGGCCTTCCCATGCCTTCAGTTCATTGGTATAGGCTGGTTTTACTCTGTATAATCCCCTCACCAATGGCAGGACACACTCAAAATCTCAACCAGAAGCCTAAGAATTGAGAGGACAGAGCTATAGATTCCTGTGTGTCCAGGTGTGAGCCCTGCAGGTAAACTAAGATCCCAAACTATTATCTCTGAGTAGGAAACTTGTAGCTCACTCATCCCAAAGCCACTGGTCTCAAGGAGCATGCAAAATCTCCCAGTTAAATCATAGGTATCAAGATCTTCCTAATATACATCTGAAAACCCACCTCTTAACATGGACCATTTTATTCAGTTATAAATTGAAATGAATAAATGGAATATACATATTCAATAGAGAGAAATTAAAAAAAATACCTACAGGGCTAAATAGTCGTCTTGTAACACTGTTGCGTTTTCACGGATAATAGTTGAATATACATTCCATATCGAGGTAAGTCTCTTCAACAGATACTTCTATGAACAATAAGGAAAATCTATGGTTAGCTTTGGCTCGCATCACTGAATTTGCACTGTATTGCCCTCTCTCTGAAAGGACAGGAATACAGGAGTGACAGGTGTCTCCTGAGAAGTTGTCTTTCTTTGTTACTAAACGTGTAACTGGTTGATTTTGTTGTAGCCTCCCTTCATTCAGGTTCCTCTTTGGTACAATGGAATTGCCGAGAATACCAATATAACCTTTTGATGAGGACAAAACAATATTACGTACGTGAGTACACTCCATAGTAGGTAGGAACTTGATAAATCATGGCTCTTATTACCATTTCATATCACCTGGAACATTTTCGGGTGTGTTCAAAATAGAGAAAGAAATGATGAATGTTAAAACTGTTGAACATTCTACCTTAGCACTTCCATGCTTTGTATCTATACCTCCAAGAAAAATAAGGATGACTGATCTATGCTTCAGGCAATTTTACGCCGTGAGTCGGAAATAAAGTTTCTTTGATTGAGCTCTCAGCTGGTGAACAGCAAGGTTATAAAAGTTATCCATTTATAATACATCCCTAAGAACAAAGTAGATATTATTCATTGATAGTCCTTAAAAACAAATCCTAGGGCACCTGGGTGGCTCAGTCGGTTAAGCATCTGCCTTCAGCTCAGGTCATGATCCCAGGGTCCTGGGATCCATGTTCAGCAGGGAGCCTGTTTCTCCTTCTCCCTCTGCTACTCCCCTGCCTCACTTGTGTGTTCTCTCTCTCTCTCTCTCTCCCAAATAAATAAAAAAATTTAAATGAAGACAAACAAAAGCAAATCCTAGTTATTACTTCTTTATCCAGAAGCAGGAATCAGAGTTTATCGATGAGCCACCTCAATCCCACACTTAAGTGTCTTCTTTTCTGGGTCACCATCCCCACAGTCAAGGACATTTGGACCGGGACTCTGGACAGCTGAGGAAAGAAGTCTGGACCCATGAGGTATTTGTGATCTCGCCCTCCATCAGCCCCAGAAGCTCACTTGTAATTATCATCTGGACCACTCTATGTTTTGTTTCTGGTCCCTTACTCTCTGGGTCCCTTACTCCCAGCTGTTCCTTTGGTTTGCCCTTGAGCCATCTTTCTTATGATCACTGTTTAAGATCTAATGAAGGAAGTATGATGATGTCCCATTGCTTGATGAATTCCTATTTCCCTCTGTCACTTGCCAGCAGCAAAAGCAGCTTCCAAGTGTTTACTTTTCCTGGAACATACCTCTCTGGTGAAGCCCTAGTCCTGTAGACCAGAGTACTTCAATGATGATGTTAAAAGTCTTTCTGTTTGATGTTAGACAATGTTAACAATGTTAAAAGTCTTAACTTTTCCTGGAACATACCTCTCTGGTGAAGCCCTAGTCCTGTAGACCAGAGTACTTCAATGATGACTATAGGGTTGTTAAAAGTCTTTCTGTTTGACTAACAATCAGAAGAGTGGCTGTTAGACAAAAAGCATACCATTTCCATCCACTTCTGGGTTCTTAGGGCACACTGTCGCTTCACCAAGAACTAAAGACTTTTCCAAACTTCTCTCATACTCATTTCCTAGACCAGGCCATGACTAAAGTATGACTAAGAGTAACCAGCCCTTCCTAAGAAAATGAATACATATTTAGAACTAATAGACTATGACTTGGGGAAGGATGTGTTCCACAGATGCTGTCTAGATATGGAAAGAGGAAGACAGGACTTTTTAAAACCACATAACAAAGAAGGAAATTACCTTTAATAACGGGTACATATCATAGCTGTTCGCATCAAAAACAAGATCCTTGGTTACCAGGTTCACCAAGACCGCATACCAGACTATGATTTCATCTTCTTCAGCAAGGTACTTGGTTAAATCAAGGGCTGTTTCAATCTCAATATAATTGTTTCTGTTTGGTTCAAAAAAAATACACACTCAAAAAACCTCCACTGGCTAAATGATTTGCACACTTTCCATATTTGTTCCATGCTTCGATGCCTGACTTTAATAAAGTTTGTGGAATCAGATGAGGAAGTTGAGAAGCAACACGGGAAGTTTGGGGGAGTAGAAAAAGAATAAATGAAACAAGATGGGATCAGAAGGGAGACAAACCATAAGAGACTCTTAATCTCTCAAAATAAACTGAGGGGTGCCGGGGGTAGGGGGGTAGGGAGAGGGTGATTGGGATATGGACACTGGGGAGGGTACGTGCTATGGTGAGTGCTGTGAAGTGTGTAAGCCTGATGAATCACAGACCTGTACCCCTGGGGCTAATAATACATTGTATGTTAATAAAATAAATAAAATAAACATAAAATTAAAAAAAAAAAGTTTGTGGAATCAGGAAGCTAGAGGTCTTACTTAGCTCCTTGATAAGATGGGAGCCAAGAAATGTGGACAGGCCCTCCATTACAGTTTGGTACATTCAAGTGTCCCAATTTTGGGAGACTAGAGGAAAATCCAGGCCAACTGTTGGACTGCTCGTAGGGCAAAAAAAATCCTTGTGAATTTCATACATATTGTTATGGGAGTACAATTTCCATTCAACAAGTACTGATTATGAGTCATTATCGAATGCTCTACCAGTTACTCGCGGGAACGCGAACTAGAATGTGGGCCATGACTCTTGCTTTCCACTGAGGAGTTTATTCCTTCAGCGAGGACCGGAGGCTTATGCATGAGAAGCTGTTCATGAGTCTGAGAAAAGCCAACGAATACAATAAAAGTAGTGAAGAAGGAAAACCCATGCGTGTGATGGTGAAGTCAGGGAAGGCCTCCTGGGAGGAGGATGTTGAGAAGGGTAGTGAAGGCTGGGTAAGATGGAAATGGATAGAGACAAAGAGGAAGGACACTTAAAACAAAGAAGATAAAGTGGGAATTTGTGTGAGAGCAGACCAAGCAGCTGAGGCACCGGATTTCTTCAGAGTGGAGTTGAGAGGTGGAGCTTGGGAAATACGTGGGATCAACACCGTAGAAAGCCTTGAATGCCAAGATGAAGAGTTTTCATGGAGTGGGAAGGTGTTTAAATAATGGGGGGGGAGTGACATTACGAAGTCGATGCTGAAAAATTTTATTGCCACTGTGCTGAAGAAGACAGAATGGAAATGAAAGGAATGGAAGGCTGGAAGCTAACGCAACAGGCAAAGTAAAAGATGAGGGACACTTGGCTTAGCATGGAAGCAGTGAAGGTGGTACGTAAGGTGGGAATCCAAAAGACATCCTCAAGAAAGAAGAGATAAGATAGGTTGGCTGGACGGCAGATGGAGAGCGAGAAGCAGAGGAGTCAAAGGGGTCTCGAGTTTGGGTTATGGAAAGAATCGTGGCACTCTTGACAGACAGAGAGAAACTGACAGCAGAAACAATTCAGAGACAGAAAAAAAAATCCGCTGTGGAAGATCCTGAATTTAAATGACCACAGGATATGCAGAAGGCAGAAAGGGACAGGTGGAGATATAGACTTAGAAGTCATAAACGTTTCCTTTCCTGAAGTTTTACTGATTAGCTTGTATCTGTAGGGCATTCTACGTGCCCATAATAAAACCATCCCTAAAACCATAAGAAGGCATGAGCCATCCAAAGGAAAGAGAGAAGAAAATGAGAGAAGACAAGAAAGGTTTCCCGGAGGATGTGGTCAATAGTTTGAAAGTCATGGTGGTCCTGGAGAGGGGTTTCAGCAAAGCGGTGGGGTGAGCAAATGTGCCGCAGGTCACAGAGGGAGAAGTGATACAGGAACAAAGGACAAAATAAAACAGACATTCCTTTGAGAAACAGGACGGGGAAAGACAGAGAGAACACACTAGGTAGTTTACTATACAAACTCTTTAATTTTATTGTCTAAAATTTAAATTCTAGATACATATGAATTACCTGAATGAAAACATAGCACAGTTTCTACTGAATAAATGTAATAGAAATAAAATCTATACTTCTATAGTATAGTAAAATACAGGCCATATCTCATTAAAATTTTACCTATAGCCATCACCCTAGAGTAACAAAAATCACTTCAAAATCTCAATAGATAGTCTAATTCTAGCAATTCTTTTTTTTATATATATGTCAGCTATTTCCTTAATTTACAATATCACAGAAAAATACAAATGCATCTACAACCTTCCCAAATGTATCTGTTAATATTTAGGAACCTTTATAAATGCAAGCCCAAATCACCTTTATTTTCTCCTGAGTTGTTCTTCTTGATGGAAATTAAAAAAAAAATAACAATTCTAATACTTTCTGTGATAATCCCCTAAATATTTAAACATGATGACCTTTTCCTCAGTATATCTTCTCTACTGCATCTTTTTAAAACTTCTCCTTTAAAGGGATTCCTTTTAAGATGCTGACTTATGCTTTCATCTTATAAAACTGAAACTCAGTCCAGCATTAAACTAACTGCCTTACTCTGCACCCCCCAATCCCAACCCCCAACTACCACCCTTTCCTTTTGTCTCTCCAGGATTCTGACTACTCCAAGGAACTCATGTAAATGGAATCACATAATATTTGTCTTTTTGTGACTGGCTTCCCTTGTGCAGCACAATGCCCTCAAAGTACACCCATGGTGATGTCCATTCCAGCAACTTCTAGGTTCTAAAATTCCACTGTACGCACAGAACTTGATCCTAATCCGAATAACCTGGACCCTGTGTATACTAAAGAAGCAATTTCACTGCACAGTGACTAGGCTGTAACGTTTTATTACGTTCTCAATGTACTCTTAAAAGCCAGCGGTGAAGACAACATACTCACTTAGACAAGGAAAAGGCATCGTCAATCACCTGCAGCCTGTGGATAACAGGAATGGCCTGCAAATTAGATCCAAATTTGTGCAGGAAAAGATGAGAGCATTTCTTAGCCACAAAATCATAACAGTGTTTCAAAATCATGGTCGCTTATGAAGCCCCCTCGTGTGAATTGTCACACGAGCAGAGAAATGGTGATCACTGAGGATAGTCCCCATGATTTATTTATTATACATCTGTTTTTGGTAAATGGTCCCTCTGGACATCAATCATAAGCCTTTCATCTGGCAGAGAGTTTTGCCAAAAGACTGCCTGAAATAAAAAACAGCATGGTGACAACGAAAACGGGATGTCATGTTGAAAAGGCTCTCCAAGACAAGGAGTGTGTGCTCAATTGTGTTGCACTGTCCATATTGCTGTCAGGAGAAGTTTTGTCACGGGAAACCTTAAGTACTCATTATTTAGCCCTATTTTGATAATACTGAAGTCCTCTGAGCAGTGTCTGTCTTGTCAAGATTTTACTAATTTGATCCAATGACACCAAGAGAGTCCTGAGAATCATGGAAAGGCAGCAGTCCATTGCCAACCCAGCTGCTTAAGCCTGGGCTACAGCCCCATGGCATGGCCAGGCCACAGGAACCTGTCTCAGCTGGAGGGGACTCAAGGGGCCCAGAGGCTCCTATCCCCTTCCTTCAACACCTCACACATTTTCACAGGTTTGGTCTCAGAAAATCCATCTTCACAACACTCGTTTTGAGCCTCTCAACAAGCTTCAATCTTTCCTTGGTCTCATTTCTTCTCTGGCAGTAATAACACTTCCATTTTTCTAAGTTAATACTAATAACAGACATCCCAGTCATGTATTAGGAATAACTGACCTCAGTTTTTCAATAAGTAAGTCTACAGTGGTTGCAAGAAAATCATTGCTAGAATGGCATGGCCTTACTTCCATGGCTTACAGTGCCCTCAGAAACCAGTAAGAGGGAAGCTACTCTGAAAAAAAATTGAAAATAAAATGTTACGATGTGTGGATTTTGGAACCTTATTCAAAAGCCTTATAATAATTTTTTTAAATTACTGAATATGTCCTGACAGACTGATCTGTGTCCAAACTCTGCTAAAGAGGATACATAGGGGCCCCTGGGTGGCTCAGTGGTTAAAGCCTCTGCCTTCGGCTCAGGTCATGATCCCAGGGTCCTGGGATCGAGCCTTACATCGGTCTCTCTGCTCAGCAGGGAGCCTGCCTCCTCCTCCTCTCTCTCTCTGCCTACTTATGATCTGTCAAATAAATAAAAATCTTTAAGAAAAGAAAAGAGGATACATATATCACCTTATCTAATCTTCACAATTCTTTATTTAATGATGGTCTATCAAAACATCATCATATGGATGCAAAAACCAAGGCATGCACACAAGGGTACCAGACACAGAAGCCAAGATTTGGACCGATATACCATAGGTCATCTTCTGCTAGAGAGGCTGCTATATACTTCCAGAGAACCTCGAAGACAGAGACACCAAAGATATCTTTCAGTTCAACATTCTAGCTTAAAGAATGGTGCCTCCATGAACTAACTGTCCAGAGTTTCATGGCAGAGCCAACTCTAGAGACACCAACGCCAGCATCCTTCTCCAACAACGGAGATTTGGTTGAATTCAACCAATCAAAATCTGACCAACCAAAGCCAGCCAACATTTTAATTTTTCTATATGGCAGAATGACTTATGTTTGGTGATAAAGTAGTATTAAAGTCTGTTGATATTTTGTGGCTTAAATTCTCCAAGGGAGAGTAAGAACATAATTTTTTAAAAATTCACAGTTTCTAGCATAGACTGGGTACCCTTGATGGGCTTAGAAATTGTATGCATATGATTACCTACATTGTATCTAATCCTCATGGTAAGTAACAAAGCTGTATATTATTCCCATCTAAAGTGAAGACACGGAAACAGAATATTCAGGTAACTTGTCTGAGATCATAAAACTAATGGTGAGTAGGAAAATGTATTCTGATTTTTACCCAGAAAGGTAAAACGGCTGAAGGAAAATGACATTAATGCTCAAAAGCACAATACATTGTGCTAAATCTGCCCTTTCTAAGAATGAGGGGGGGGGGAATCCAGTATGGTTTAGGGTGAGAGCTGGCAGTGAGGGCAAAGTCTCTTCTCACCAGCGGGGTTTATGAAAGCTTGACTCAAGAGTGCATTATGAATGACATTTAGTAACAGGTATAAAAAGCCACCTTACCTTAGGATCTTTTTCAAGCTGTTGATTGAGCTTCTTCCAACCTAATTGATCATAGTTAACTCTGTAATATCCAGTCATATTCAAATTTAGAATCACCCAGTCATGATCGGAAGCCGAAACTTGCATTTCAGGGAATATTTCTACAAAGGGATATGGGAAAGGTGTGAAATGGTGCACTAAAAAATTTTTCCAGTTCATATTTACACTATATCCTCTTAATCCTCAACAATGAACCTAATCATCCAAAATAAGTAGAAGAATTCTAAAATAGATACTGATCATACCATATAATTGTATTTTTTCACATATAATGGTTTTCGATTAGAAAATTTTCTTTAAAGCTCTATGTTAGGTAAGACAACAATGATATAATATTTTAGTTTTAAGCAAGACAGCTTTTCAAAGGCTATCTGCTCCAACATTTTATTCTCTGCCTTTATATATGTGTGTAATATATATTCATGCATATATGTGAAGATATTTTAAAAATCTGTTACTTACTGCTGCTTTTATCTAGCCAGACTAGAGACTGTGTAATTCCATTTTTTATCCAAAGAATAGGTACAATCCATGTGTCACTTATTAGGAAGAAACCAAAAATTCAATTAATTTTCAAACATAAGATATAAACTCTGAGCCCCTATTAACTGAGATGATAAAATGACAGACAGGACTCAAATTCTTTGGTTTTTCACTCTGGATAGGCAAGGGTTTGCTCTTAGGATTATTCACTGTTGTTTTTTTCTTTCTTTTCTTTTTTTTTTTTTTTTTTTTTTTTTACAGATTTTATTTATTTATTTAGAAGAGAAAGCGGGGTGGGGGAGAGAAAGAGTCCCAGAGTGGGGTGAGAAACAAAGGGAGAAGCAGGCTCCCTGCTGATCAAGGAGCCCAGTGCTGGACTCGATCCCAGAACCCTGAGGTCATGACCTGGGCTGAAGGCAGACGCTTCACCAACTGAGCCACCCAGGAGCCTTTCACTATTGTTTTCATAAGCCAGTTTTTCTTTGGCCATTTGTTTACTCTCTATTAGTCTTTCTTCTTCTTTACTTTTTTTATAACTTAAGGTAGCTACGAAGAGAGTGTTGTATCTGAATTCCTTCCTTCCTTCCTTTCATTCTTTCTTTTTCTTTCGTCTTTCTCCTTCCTTTTCTTTCTTTCTTTTAACTCTCTCTTTTTCTTTCTTTCTTTTTTTTTTTTTTTTTAAAGATTTTATTTATTTGTCAGAGAGAGAGAGGGGAAGAGCAAGCGAGCACAGGCAGACAGAATGGCAGGCAGAGACAGAGAGAGAAGCAGGCTCCCTGCCAAGCAAGGAGCCCGATGTGGGACTCGATCCCAGAACGCTGGGAGCGGAAGGCAGCTGCTTAACCAACTGAGCCACCCAGGCGTCCCTCTCTCTTTCTTTCAATCTTTCTTTCTTTCTGTATCTGAAACTCTCAAGACCTGTTTATATTTCAAGACCTGTTTATATTAAATTATAGCCACTTGGCCTCACTTGGGGGTTGTTCGAATGTTGCAGACAGACCTAAACCCCTCTGTGCCAAGAGAGGCAAAAAGTAATTTCAGAAGAAAAAGCTTGCAAACATTTCAAAATGCCTCTCTGCCTCAAGCTTTCTCCCCATCTGAAAAGCGTTCAGCACGGATCAGATGATTCACATTTACTGAATGCCGACATTCTTCCCACATTGGTGGACGTGACCTGGAAGATCCAGGCGACCACAGGAGGACATTAGTCATCGGAAGAGTTACAGTCCTTGGAGTTTGGACAGGATTTGCAATCTTGCTCAAATGCTCACAAGTCTGGTTTCTCAAGGCCTTTGAATGGGGGTTCTGTGTTGATCTAATCGCTAAGGCACCCATCTTTGCAAAAGTCACGGAATCGTGATGAGCACATGGTGCCGCACGGAAGTGTTGGATCACAACATCGTATACTTGAAACTAACAGGACACCGGATGTTAACTAACTGGAATTAAAATAAAAACTTTTATTTAAAAAAATCACAGAATCGCAAAGTGAGTAGGGACGTTCCGTTCTGTTCCTTTTCTCTGGGGTTTTAAGGAAAGAGCAGTATGTCCTCCGTATTTGGGTGATACTCTTGGAAAATTACTCCCTCGTCTGCGCTAATACTTCACCGCAGTGCGATGTGAACATCAGAACGCTATCCAATACTCTTGAACATCGTCTGACGAGTTAAGAAAGGGAAGGGAAGGAGAGAGGAAGCGATGAACACTAAGCTGCTTTAGGCTCAGCTTTTCATTTCCTTGTGACAACAATCCACTGGGACAGACGTTGTTGCATTTACGTTACTGATAAGGCAGCTAAAACAGAGAGATTTTCAATTAGACTTACCAAAGGTTTGAATTTTGGTGAGGTTGATATTTAAGCCCAGGTATGAGAGACTCTAAAGGCCATAATTCTAATCTGATAGGCACGGCTAGCAATACACACACACGCGTACCTTCGGACACGTGCGGAACTATTCCTCCGGGGCTGGTGACCATTCAGTTCCATTTCTACTGAAAAAAGACAACTGTGCACCAGGAACCCCTTTTCTCTTACCTGACAGGAGGCCAACCTGGTTCTATTTGACTGCCTCTCACTCAGGCTTCTGCTTGAGAGGCAGTCAAATAGAACAAAAGTACACTTCTGTCTGAAGGACAAAGAGTGTACATAACCCCCAAAGCTTTGGTTGCTTGATGTCCTGCTAATGCGGGGGAGAGGGCACTGTCTCGAATCCCTCAGTGTGCGTCTCTGGCCTCGTTCAGAACATCGGGGGCTCTGCCTCATGTCAGCACCCCAGGAATACCCCTCGCAGAGCACAGAGCCCACTGCAGAAGAGTGTGTACCCAGCCTGCCATTATGCTTCCTCACCCACAGGCTGCTTTCCATTGGATCGAAGCTCAACCCCAGGGAAGGCAAGGACAGAGCAGCAAATGTACCTACTTGTGGGTTAGGAGAGTCTCGTTTTTAACCTTTCCAAGATAAAACGGCTCCTGTTTGACGGTGCCGGTGGATACATTTAAGGTGATCACTGGAAAGCCACTCTGGTGGGTCCAACTGTCCATTATGCTTTTCACTGTGGCTGGCAAAAGGGTTTTATTCTGGTCATCGATGACCTGTTTTTAAAAAGTATCACAGGAGCAAATATTGACCATCAAAATCTTTTCAGGGGCAGTCTCCCAAAAGAAACTACATGGCTGGCTATTCTATTTTTCATTTTTGATATTCTGGGCCTAATTCAGAACTCTGCTCAACTCTCTATGGGAATGAGTCCTTAGTTCATTCATTCATTGACTCACTCACTCATTCCTTCACTGAATGTGCATGTCAGGAAGTAGGACAATTACCATTTGAAAATGCCTCCATAGATCATCTTGCTCAGCATTTGAGTAAGAAAATGTCTTCAAATAGGACTGCAAAGAATGAAGAAGTTAAAAAAATGGAAAAGTTAAGGTTAAAATAAATAACATGTCCTAAACAATTTATGTTTCCTGCCTTCTATGTCACAACAATTTTGTAAACTCACCTTGAGTGCATTGATAAATAAATTCTCATTCAGGAAGCTAGAAAGCATTCGGGCCAAAGACGCCCCCTAGGACAAGAAACAGTCCATTGTTTGAGCAAATTCAATACATTCCATTTTGACAAGCAATATCACATTCCATTTTGACACATTCCATTTTGATAAGCAATATTCTGGGCTTTTCTTCCAATTACATTGCATACTTCATTTGAATGTTTGGGTTATCCCCAAATATGTTGATAAAATAGTAGACTGTCATTAACTAATAGGTAAAAGTTGAACACATGCTTTATATATAAAGAATTCAGGACACACAAAATATTTTAAGCCGAGATGTTTACATGGTCAGAATAAATTTCCACCAAGCAGAAGGGTTCACCCTAAAAGTAACAAGTTGTCTCAGTGTTTTATAATGATGGGTGGTACTGAGCACCTAACATGGGCTTGAATAATATTTGCTAGATGAGAACTGATTTAACCGTAATTTCTGAAATCCATCTGCTGAACAAAATTACGATTATTTGTATCAAAGCCTGTGTGGTGTCATATTAGCCTACTATCCTTTGAATCCATTTTATGCACCTTATTGCAAGAGTGCAAAATAAAAGGCAATATACAACTGATTTTACCTTGTTGTAAGTAAACAAGTCAAAGAGCTCATTTATTTCACTGGTTTCTGTGAAATTTTCCGCCTTCAAGGACACAGCTCTAGACACCAGGACGTGATCTTCACTGAGGACATTACGTAAAATGTTAGAAAAAAAGATCTCATTCTAAAAGGAAAAGATTGAGCAACATTAATTTCTTCAGTGTCACAGAAGCACAAAATTCAAATACTCTCAAAATACTTTCAAAAATACTTTCGCATCCAAAACCATAAGATACCTAGGAATAAACCTAACCAAAGAGAC